>NC_069507.1:209797059-209979559 GCF_027579735.1 Bombina bombina
TAAAATGTGACAGTTTGCTGGGCATTTTATTATTGCACTAGTGCTTGCACAGAAGTGTGTTAGCCTCTTGCAAAAGAGTTAAACACATAGTCAATGTCAGTTCTGAGACAGCAATACACATCTGTGCAGACCCAGATGGGCTCATAGGACATGTTTATTGACAAGCCATTAGTGTATTGCTTTTCTGGAGATGACTTTGACTATGTGCTTAACACTTTGTTGGAGTTAAACACAGTTTTGTGTAAACAATAGCAATATTAAAACTAGCAGCATGCAAGCTCATCACCATCACCAACCTGTGCAGCCAGTGGAAGAAAATATAAAATGTAGGTATTTTTTTCCACTACATGAAAAAAATCTTGTAAACTCTGATATTTTTGTTACAAATACACACAGATGTTACATTTATTTTGTTCTGAAATATAAATATCATATGATGTTGCTCTCAAAGGAAAACATGGAATGTTGTAGATTATATGTAATCCAGGGGTCAACAAATGTGTTTAAAATTAGAACTTAGAAATTCAATTTACCACAATACAAAAATACCACACTTACTTGATAAAAGAACAGATTAACAATTTTTAATGTGATGTGTGTGTATGTGTGTATATATATATATATATATATGTGTGTGTGTGATGTGTGTGTATGTGTATATATATGTGTGTGTGTGATGTGTGTGTATGTATGTATATATATATATATATATATATATATATATATATATACACATACATATACATACATACAAACAAATATGCCATGTGAGTGGTTTACACACATACACATTTTACAGCCTTACAGTCTACAAACTTTGTTGTCAAAGTGCCCTAAAGGCTGTAAATCACAATTGGCAGCTTGTAATAAAGAGCAGAGCAGCTAGTCCCACATAACCTCCACACCTCCAAGGCCTTTATAGAACAAAAAACATTCATCCTGAAGCAGAATTTAAACTCCTGGCTATAAAAAAGGAATACAGCACATAACAAGTGAATACACTGCAACCCTCTCTGGTAGCCAAGGGGTTAAAGTGCTCTGCTTGTTATGTTTTAATTCTAGGCAGCATTAGAAGCCTTGTACAGTCCTAACCTGTTCTGAAGCTTTCATTCCTCAACAAAAAGTTTCTGCACCACATCAGCATGGAGCTTGGCTGTGTGAGGCAACAGAAGTACATAAAATAAAAGTGAAACTAAACATGCCTGGCGAAAATGGGAGGGGTTTAGTTTTAATCTTTGCCCCTCTCTTCTTCATGGCTTCCTCAACTGCTGTAACATATTTCCAATGAAACACTCGACTTTGTAGGCACCTGGCAGCACAATTCTTACTAAAATAAATGCCCTCATTTAAAAAAAAAAAAAAAAAAAAAAATATTTTTTATTTTTATTACTGACAGGCAGGCGCCCCTCACTGCAAGGCGCCTGTAGGCACATGCCTACTGTGCCTAATGGGAAATCCGGCCCTGCCAAAAGGGGAAAGTGAATAAAAATGTAAAAATATAAAAATAAATCCAGTGTGTCGAATCCTCTTAAAAATGAAAGTGCAAATCCAATACAAACTTTAGGATAATCCTTATAGTTAATGAATGTCAAGTAAAAAATGTGACAAAAGTCTAGGAAAAAATAATGGTGAAAAACTTGAGCAAAATCAATTGATGTGCAATAATAATCCTCCGCTGGTGATCAAAAGTTAACAAAATATGTGGCATACATGACAAATTGAAAAATATAAAAAATAGTACTCAATCTTCAATAGTATATTTTTCAATTTGTCATGTATGCCAAATATTTTGTTAACTTTTGATCACCAGCGGAGGATTATTATTGCACATCAATTGATTTTGCTCAAGTTTTTCACCATTATTTTTTCCTAGACTTTCGTCATATTTTTTACTTGACATTCATTAACTATAAGGATTATCCTAAAGTTTGTATTGGATTTGCACTTTCATTTTTTAAGAGTATTCGACACACTGGATTTATTTTTATATTTTTACATTTTTATTCACTTTCCCCTTTTGGTTCTATACCATCGGACTGATTGACTTTTTGAATATCGGTATACCATTGTTTTTAACTGTCTTCTACTATCAAATTGTGAATATCCCTTATCATGTTCATGGATCCATGTATTTTGTAATTGTTTAATCAATTTGTGATTGTGTTTTTACTATTGTTTTCTATTTTGTTTTTACTAAATACACTCTACTTTTTATTAATTAATTTTTTAAACTATTGTTTATTAAACCTACTTTAGACACACTTTTTAACCTAGCCTCCTTAGGGTAGGCGCCTGGGTCTCTCTTGTTTTCGCATTTATCCCATCGGGTAAAGCTAGGAGTTACCCACCCCCAGGCATACAGGTTCAAATCAGGCGCTTAGGCCAACTCTTTTCCACCCTAGTTTTTAAACATAGACTGCCCTCTTGGCAGACTTATCACCTAGTAATAATAATAATAATCTGTTTCTATAACATTCTATTTGCCTTTAATTTCATAAATACAACAATTACATTTTCTTAATATTTTGTTATTTAATCACACATCATCTATTGTTTTCATAAAATAATCTATATATTATAGCTTGATTATAATCACTTGTATAACCTTTCACAAGTATCACATCTGTGTCTTGCAGAAATTTAAGTTCACAGCACATTTCCATTTACTTTTATTAGTTCAAATCTGTTAAATGCTGCAAGATTATTGTGATCCCCAGATGACCACAAACTATATAATTTGCATGAAATACAGATTAAATTATTCAAGGCTCAGAATCTGCTTTGTCTTTATCATAAACTATGTCTACAAATTTTCAGCATGTTACCGTGATTAAATTGCTTTTTAATGATACATATTGTTAATAACCATTAAGTGATTGCAGTTTTATTTTAGTATATAAAGCTGGAATATTATTTTGCTACCCTGTATATTGATTCTGGATATCTGCAACTCCAAAATGAGTGAAGAAATTTGTTTCTTACACAGATTATTTTAATTAGGGGTAAATTACATCTGATGTCCCCCTCTGTTTGTATGACATTATAAATAAACTGGCAACATATTCACCAATCATTATTGACATAGGTAATAATTTGCTTTTTATGGTTTGAACTTGGTCAAATTACTACAATAATATTATTTTTTTAAAGGGACAGACAGTAAATTAAAAATGAACCACTGATAATTCACCCCATCTTAAACATATTTCCATTTTACTTCTATTATTAAATTTGTTTTGTTTTTGTAGTATCATTTGTTGAATAGTAAACCTAGTAAGACTGAGATTAGGAGCCTGCACAAATCTTTAGTAGTCTTTGGCAGCAGTGTTTGCCACAATATAAAACACTGCTAAAAACATTGTTGCAACACTGCTGCAATAGATTTGTAAAGACACGTGCACGCTCCTGAGCTTCATAATGAGCCTACCTAGATTAAATTTTCTAACAAAGGATATCAAAAGAAAAATTTAAATTAGAAGTAAACTGGAAAGTTCCTTAAAATTGCATGGCCTATCTAAACCATCAACATTTAAAGGGACAGTCTACACCAAAATTGTTATTGTTTAAAAAGATTGATAATACCTTTATTACCCATTCCCCAGTTCTGCATAACTAACAAAGTTATATTAATATATGTTTTACCTCTGTGATTACCTTGTATCTAAGCCTCTGCAGACTGCCCCCTTATCTTAGTGCTTGTGACTGACATGCAGTTTAGCCAATCAGCGCAGACTCCTAAATAACTCCACGGGAGTGAGCACAATGTTATATATATAGCACACATGAACTAGTACTATCTAACTGTGAAAAACTTTCAAAATGCTCTGAGCTAAGAGGCGGTTTTCAACGGTTTAGAAATCAGTCTGAGCCTAACTAGGTTTAGCTTTTCAAAAATACCACCCAGGGAACAAAGCAAAATTTGGAAAGTTGTTTAAATTACATGCCCTATATGAATCATGAAAGTTTATTTTTGACTAGACTGTCCCTTTAAGTATAACTTTAATACGCATTTAATATAGTGAGACGTATTAAAGGGGCAATGTAATCAGACAAGCATCTGATAAGAGGTGACTGAATTCAACACTTTGCAGAAACACCCTTTCAAATTGGTTATCATTAGGAATTTTATATTATTGGTTATTATTTTTAAGGTATTTTAGGGATTTAAAGTAATTCTCTCTTAGACTCCGATGAGCAAAAATGTTGCAAGGCGGCAATATATTCAAAAGGGATCTGACACAATGTTGAGAATGCCGGCAAAATATTAAAAAGTGCCGGCATTACTGTTTAAAGGCAATGGGTGGCGATATCACTAATGGGAAAATATTCAAAGCACCATCAGCACCAACATTGGTGATGTAAGGGATCCCCTTTAAATATATAGCAGCAAATCTAATAAATATAATGTACCCCCTAAACCAACATAACCCAGCACCTAATCTAACCCTACACTAACTAACCACTAAAACCGCCAATAGGAAGTTTTTTGCGGTGGGCTGTTGGCGGAAATAGGTGTTAATAGGTTAGGAAGTTTTTTTTTTGTGTGCTATTGGCAGTATAGGGGTTAATAATCTTGGAAGTTTATTGTGGTGGGCTATTGGCGGTATATGGGTTAATGCGTTAGGAAGTTTATTGTGGTGGGCTATTGGCGGTATAGGGGGTTAATAGATTAGAAAATTAATTGCAATGGGCGATTGGAGGTTTAGGGGTTAGTTAGTGTAGGGTTAGTTATGTGGTTTGGGTACATAGGTATGTTTATTAGGTGCTATATATTTAAAAGGGATCCTTTACTTTAGATCGCTAATGTTGGCGCCAATGCTGCTTGGAATATTTCACCAGCATCGCCACCCATTGCATTATAAAGTAAAGCTCCTCTTGGCGTTGCCTTTAAACAGTAATGTCGGCACTTTTTAATATTTTGCTGGCATTCTGAACATTGCGTCAGATCCCTTTTGAATCACTTTTGATCATCAGGGCCTAAGAGAGAATTACTTTAAATTCCTAAAATACCTTAAAGGGACACTGAACCCAATTTTTTTCTTTTGTGATTCAGATAGAGCATGACATTTTAAGCAACTTTCTAATTTACTCATATTATCAAATTTTCTTCATTCTCTTGGTATCTTTATTTGAAATGCAAGAATGTAAGTTTAGATGCCGGCCCATTTTTGGTGAATAACCTGGGTTGTCCTTGTTGATTGGTGGATAAATTCATCCACCAATAAAAAGGGCTATCCAGAGTTCTGAACCCAAAAAAAGCTTAGATGCCTACTTTTTCAAATAAAGATAGCAAGAGAACGAAGAAAATTTGATAATAGGAGTAAATTAGAAAGTTGCTTAAAATTGCATGCTAATCACAAAAGAAAAAAATTGGGTTCAGTTTCCCTTTAAAAAATAATAACCAATTATATAAAATTCTTGAAGGTAACCAATCAATAATGCAAACAGAAATATATAATATATTACTTTAAAATGAAGTTAGAAAATCACGTCATTAATAAAATACATTGTTTTAGTAAATCAATAATAATAATAAATACAAACCTAAGACCATTTTATTTAAGCATTACACACTTGTTTGCCACTTCCTGCGCTTCTAAATATAATAAGATCAAATAAGTGATTGTTCTTGAATTTTAGCAACAAATAAGTTCAAATTTCAAATCTCCTCCCCAGCTTTACTGTGTCATTTCATTAGACAGTATCTAAAAGCCAATTTTAGTGTCTTGATAGAAGTTTGAAATCGTCAGAGAACTCTGTGCATTACTACTTCCTAAATGCATCTTATACAATGTATCATTGACAGTGTACTCTTTAAGGGTTAATATTCAGAGTCCACTCCTGAGGTGGAAATACAACTATTGCAGTGGTGCAGGTTGTTGCAGCTTCTACCAACATTGCTGCATTTTCTCTGCTTGCCTCTACATTCCCATCCGTCATTATTTTCACCCTCAGAGCTGTCATTAATTGGCAGTACCCTGGGGAGGGGGATAAAGTGGTGTAGCTGGCAGAGACCGAGCTGGAACCCATCTGGGGATAATGGATTAGGTGCAACAATGTACTGGGGTGCACAGGATTGGATTTGGGGTACACAATGTTCACTTTAATTATTAACAACTAAGTCTTATGATAATAGGATATTACCTTTTTTTATATATTTTATAACATGTTTAAAAACTTGATCCTGCTGTTTTTTTAATTTGTTAGCAGTGGCAGTTCTATGGGGGTGCTGAGGGGTGCTATGCACCTCCAAATGCACGTGTAGCCCCTATACTGTGTGCTGTGTCTTCAGTTCATCCCCTTTGTAAACCTCCCCCAATTAGCCCCTCAAATATAAGTCCTAGAACCGCCACTATTTGTTCTTTTTTTTTGGTTGTGTGAGGTAAATATTACATTTATAGTAGAAAATAAAAATAATATTAAGTGCTTTATGTTTGCCATATTCACTTTTATCTCCCTTATAAAGCTGCCTAGTTTAGCTTCTTTTTATATTTCTTAGATTTATTTATATACCTTCTGTAAATGCAAGTTCTCCAGTTGCATAGATTAAAACAAATGTGTATTAGGTAAGTCCTGAAATATCACATGTAGATATGTGTGTCTGCGTAAGTATGTTCCTATGTGTGTGTGAGAGAGTATGAATGTGTATATGTGTATCTGAATGTGTGTCTGTGTATGTTCCTGTGTGTGTGTGTCTGAGAGTATGAATGTGTGTGTGTGTCTGTGTATGTTCCTGTGTGTGTGAGTATGAGTGTGTATGTGTGTCTGAATGTGTGTCTGTGTAAGTATGTTCCTGTGTGTGTATGTGTGTGCCTGAAAGTATGAATGTGTGAGTGTGTGTGTGTGTCTGAATGTGTGTCTGTGTGTGTTCCTGTGTGTGAGTATGTGTGTGTCTGAATGAGTGTCTGTGTAAGTATGTTCCTGTGTGTGTGTGTCTGAGATTATAAATGTGTGTTTGTGTCTGAATGTGTGTCTGTTTAAGTATGTTCATGTGTGTGTGTGTGTCTGAGAGTATGAATGTGTGTGCATGTCTGAATTTGTGTCTGTGTAAGTATGTTCCTGTGTGTGTGGGTGTGAGAGAGAGAGTGTGTGTGTGTCTGTGTATTTGCGTGACAGTTTGTGTATGTGTATTTTATATTTGTGTGTCCCTGTATAATTTTATTTTTTGTATGTGTGTGCAAGTTTGTCTGTGTTTGTGTGTGTGTGAGTGCTTATGTGTATAAGTGCATATACTATAATATATGAGATAAAGTACAGTGCGTTACTTTTGAGGAAATCAGAGGCTTCATATTCAACCATTAAAATAAAACTACCTGCCCATCACAGGTGTTGGACTTTACAAATAATAGAGCCAAAGGCCAAAAACCCCCAAAAATTATTTTGTGATTCAGATAGAGAATTCAATGTTATCTAATCTGTTTAGTTCTCTTGATATCCTTTGCTGAAAAGCATACCTAGGCAGGATCAGGAGCTGGGACCTAACGACTGATTGGTGGCTGCACATATATGTCTTTTGTGATTGGCTTACTGATATGTTCAGCTAGATCCCAGTAGTACATTGCTGCTCCTTCAAGAAAGGATACCAAGAGAATGAATCAAAATTGACAATAGAAGTAAATTGTAAAGTTGTTTAAAATGGTATGCTCTATCTAAATCATGAAAGAAAAAAAAATGTGCTTTTATGTCCCTTTAATTTTGTAGGAATAGGACTATTAATTAAATATGTTAATTGCAACTTCAAAATTTCTCAACCTTCTCCCTCTTGTTAAGTGTTGTCATTCAGTGAGACATAAAAAGGTCCAGGAGGTGACATTTTGATGTATATAATTTGGGGGGGGGGGGGGGGTGCATTTTGGATTTTTGCCCTGGAAGCCAGATTCTCTAGATGTCAAAATAAAGGTAAAGGAGCTATTTGCAAACAATCTAACAAACCCTAACAGGTAAAAAGAAATTCTGCTTCGATTGATTACATATAAGCACACTTCATATTCCGTCTCTCGTTCCTATGTAAGTTATTTAGAAAATATCTATTTATAGACCCAGTGTATATGAATTAAAGGGCTAATGTAGAGTCCTCCTGTATAGAACACAGAAACAAGTATTTTTATATGAAGCATAAGCAGCTTTTGTGTAAGAGCAATGTTTTGTGTTTATTTTTATTCAACAGTAATTTTTAAGGAAAACTGTTGACCCTACAAGACATTAAAACTAAATCTTATGTTTGATACAAACATATCCTTTATGAATGCAGTTGGTTTTTGTACTTCAGCAAGGCTCTTTGTATAGCAAATAGAATATGAAAAAATGAGAATACTGTATCATGTGACCAGCCAGACCGGAGCCCCAAAACCCAAGGCCTGCTACCTAGCTTATTGATGACAACATGGTAAAGCTGCTTTTATTAAGATAACAGTTAAAGGGATAGTCTAGTCAAAATTAAACTTTCATGATTCAGATAGAACATGCAATTTTAAGCAACTTTCTAATTTACTCCTATTATCAAATTTTCTTCATTCTCTTGGTATCTTTATTTGAAAAAGGAAGAATGTAAGTTTTGGAGCCAGCCCATTTTTTTGGTTCAGGACCTGGGTAGCGCTTGCTGATTGCTGGCTTCATTCAGACACCAATCAGCAAGCGCTACCCAGGTTCTGAACCAAAAATGGGCTTGTTCCTAAGGTTACATTCTTGCTTTTTCTAATAAAGATATTAAGAGAATGAAGAAAAATTGATAATAAGATTAAATTAGAAAGTTGCTTAAAATTCTTGCTCCATCTGAATCATGAAAGTTGAATTTTGACTAGACTATCCCTTTAAAGTTGAATTGTATTTTTATAATGCATACAATTGATTGTTTCTTTTTATTATCCTTATAGATGGATGAGATAAAATTAAAAGACAGAGCAGTCTCCATGCTGGAAAAAGAGTTAGGGGTACAAGCTGGGTATGCTCAGAAACTTCAACTCCAAAAGGAAGCGTTAGATGAACAACTCGTCCAGTTCAAAGAGTCTGATCGCCACCTGAGCAGTCCCAAACGGGAGCTCCCGTATACAAGTGGTGCAGGAGATACTTCAGATCATTCAGGAAGCCCTGTAAGAATTTTACCTGGTTTTCACCTGATCTTTTTTCAGTTCGTAATTGTGAAACTCCTACAACCCATTGAAGTTGAAAATGTGGACATTTATCCAATATTTTTCTTTATTTCTTTTTTTCCTTTATGAAATGGAATTTCTCTGTCAGGGAAACATTTTTTAACATATAATGTGACATTTTTTTTTTCAATTTATTTGCTTTGCTCTGGAAAACATCATTTTTATTATTTCTATAAAGCTCTGACTTATTTTTAATAGGGACATAAAGCTGCCATAAGTAATGGATGTGTTATTTTCTTATTGCTACACTGTTTGTCTGTACCTATGTGTTTAATCCCAAAAAAGGATTTAAAAAGACAGTAAAGTCAAATTTAAAATTTTATGATTCAGACAGTGAGTTTAGTTTTAAACAACTTCTCAGTTTACATCTATTATCTAGTTTGCTTTGTTCTCGTGGCATCCTTTGTTGAAAAACTTACCTAGGTAAGCTCAGGAGCAGCAATGCAATATTGGGACCTAGCTGATAATTGGTGGCTGTACATAAATGCCTCTTATCACTGGTTCACCCAATATGTTTAGCTAACACTGCTGCTCCTTCAACAAAGAATAACAAGAGAATGAAGCAAATAAATTTGAAATAAACTGGAAAGTTGTTCTGTATGCTCTATCTGAATCATGACCAAAAAGTTGGGATTTATGTTAACGCACATTGTGAAATTGCAGTGCACTACTGGCTACTCCAGATCTAAACATAACCAGTGAGCCAATCAGAGGCATAATGTGTCTGTAGCGGACTTACACCAGCTGTGGCAGTAGCGGACTATCACCAGGCGTGGCAGTAGCGGACTATCACCAGGTGTGGCAGTAGCAGACTATCACCAGGTATGGCAGTAGCGGGCAATCACCAGGTGTGGCAGTGTAGTGCTAATGTGGAGCTGACTTTAACAGTGTGTTCAACTCCTGTATAAACACATAGGTATATGAAGAAGAATAAAGCAATAATAAAATGCTGTAATGCATTAGAGCATTTCAGGGGTTAAACACATAGGTATAGGCAAGCAATAGAAACAAAAATAATTGCAGGTTTATATCCCTTTAATGATAAAAACTAAGAGCTTTCATTTGATGATTTGCAGTAGAAATAATCTATACAGTGGATTCCAAAGTTAAAGAACAAGAAATTTGAGTTTAGAAATACCATTATCAGGAGTTAAATAAAATGTTACTATATTCACCATTGTAAGACTATGTTTTTTCTTCTGTTTCCAGCTTGTATGGTGCTACTTTTTATTAGTTAAAAGGGCAGAAAAAAATGCTCTGTTTAGAGCATTTTATTATTGCACTAGTGCTTGCATAAAGGGTTAATCACATAATTAAAGGGACATTAAACACTTCAAGATATTAATATAAATTGTTTAATTACATGTAGTAAAACAACTTTGCAATATACTTTCATTATTTATTTTGTCCTCCTTTCCAGTAATTTAATTCTGAATATTGTGGGCTGTTTAATTCATGTTACCATGGAGGTGCAGACACAGTTATATTTCACACAGTCATTGGTTGCACACTCTAGTAAGCTATTTATATCCATTCCTTATTGGCCTCAGCAGAAAAGGTAACCTAAGTTACAATATGGCAACACCCACTGCCTTATGGACATTACGTTTATCCTTATTTTTGTCACTATTTAAACAATTAATATCATTTTTATAAATGCAGGTACAAATTATTCATAGTCTAATCTTTACTCTGAATAAATCATTTAAGCAATTATTTATTTAGTGTTTATTATCCCTTTAAAGTCAGTCCAGAGCAGCAATGATTTTCTGGAGCTATGTGTTCCTGGAGATAGAAAAGCAATATGGTGAGCCATTGACAAGAGGCATATGTGTGTAGCCACCAATCACCAGCTAGCTCCCAATCAATCACTGCTGCTCCTGAGCCTACCTAGGCTAATTTTCAACAAAGAATACCAAGAGAACAAAGACATTTTGATAATAGAAGTAAATTGAAAACTTAAAATTGCATTCTCTGTCTCAATCATGAAAGCTTAATTGTGACTTTCATTTCCTTATAAGTGTTTGATAAAGAGGACAGTTCATACATTAAGAGTATAGTACATTAAAAAGGTATATTATTTAACATATGTGTCTAATTAAGCCAATGTATTATAATTACTTGAGGGGGCATTCTATTGAAAGAATGACATTCTCTAATTCATTAGATTGTGTCATTCTTTAATACTGATCATAGCTTATTATGTTTTAAACAAGTCCCACTTAAGAGCCACAAGCATTGTAAATTCTGAACAGAGAACCTCCAATGATTGGTGGATCTGTGTTCTCATCCGTGGGGGGCATAATTATTTAAAGCCCTCTAACTCAGATCCCTTAAAGGGATAGTCTAGTCAAAATTAAACTTTCATGATTCAGATAGAGCATGCAATTTTAGGCAACTTTCTAATTTACTCCTATTATCAAATTTTCTTCATTCTCTTGGTATCTTTATTTGAATGTAAGCTTAGGAACCGGCCCATTTTTGGTTCAGCACCCGGGTAGCGCTTGCTGATTGGTGGCTACATTTAGACACCAATCAGAAAGTGCTACCCAGGTTCTGAACCAAAAATGGGCCGCTCCGATGGTTACAGAGTTGCTTAAAATTGCATGATCTATCTGAATCATAAAAGTTAAATTTTTACTAGACTATTCCTTTAAGTCCTTGAAACCCCCAAGACCCACAATTTGAAAAACAATTGCCTGCTCTTTCAAATGGTGGGTAATGGGGTATTATGGGAAATCACCTATTTTTGAAACTAAAATAATCCCATACTTACACTGTCTGTAGGTCGGTGGTCTCTACACACTTATAACAGGTCACTGTGGTTACAGTGATCACCTGGCGGGTACAAATGTGCATTTATTTAAGTAGAGGCTTATGGGAGCCCCTATGTGCATAATGCACATCAAACATATAACTATATGCAAAGTCCCTTATTTATATGAGGATAATGCATAAACTATAAACTATAGAAATAAAAAAAAACACGCAAACTATTTTTTTACAACCTTGTTTATTACATTTTTAATAAAATAATTTTTTTTTTACACATAAACAATATAATATGTCTGGCTTTCTCACTGAAAAATGACCTACAGTGGGATGAAGAATAAGATAATGTATTTTTTGTATTCATGCGTCCCTTTAAATATAACCACTGATACACATTTAAATACATTTCAAATCTGTCCCACTGGCCCTTCATGGTATACTCACCAAGAAGGAAAATTATACTAACTTTAGTAAGATCTCTAGGTCAGGTTTCTCCTTATATTACAGTAACATAAAATATGTCACTACTTATAAGTTTGGTATAAGGAATCCACTGTTAAGATCTGTTTTGCGCTTTTATTTGTTCATTGCTTTCTTTCTGACAGCTTAATATTATTTTTCATAAATATCAAGCTTTTTCCTTTATTTGCAGATGATATTATTCATTGATGATGATAACTGGAACATTTATCTCTATTTTATGGTTTATTTGATTTTTTTTCACATTTTTTTTCTTCTTTATTGATTTAAAACAAATCTAGTAAGTTATCAACCCAAAGTCTCTCCTGCACCATTTGCATAATGCGTTTCGATATACTCGATTTGGCTTCATTTGGTGAATGTTCGTCTATTGACTTCCTTGGGTTCAAGTCATCAGCAAGTTCTATATTGCTTGAACAAATTCTAAATGTGCAATGTGTAATTACTAATCTACGTGAAAACGAAATAATTCACTTCTAAATTTATATTTTTTTGTGCTATTGGTCTTTGGCACTTCAGGTTATAGTTCTGTAGGAACAAGTCAATATAAATCATCCAAACGTTTTTAATGTTGAGGAGTGGAGAAGCCTTTGGGTGAGTAGTGTAAAATATTGTAAGCAATGTACACTTGGATTTTTTAAGTGAATATTGCTTGTTCTTCCCAAAACATTAATAGATTTAAAACAGCTTCATTTTCTCTTTTCTTTGTGTTGAAGTTCTCTGTGCTTTCACTTGCATATTTTTTCTCTTGCGCACAGTTCACTTATGTACTGCTTTAATTGACTCATTCATATGGTGTACAAGTTAGTTGACCTTAATGGTTTTTCCAAATCATTTCCTCTGCTGAATACACTCTTCGTTTACTTTCAACGTGCAGTTATTTGCAGTTAATCTTTGTTTTAGGAACAGCAGTTGGATGAAAAAGATGCACGTCGTTTCCAACTTAAAATTGCTGAGTTAAGCGCAAGTATCCGAAAACTGGAAGACCGCAATGCTTTACTATCTGAAGAGCGGAATGAACTCGTAAGTATGTTTTAAAGAATGTTTATGTTTTATGATCATCATTATGGAAAATATAACTGTAGCAAACATTTATAATAGATCTGGATGTTAGAAGATCTTGGAAATCCAGACAAGTGCCTGTTTATTGTGCATCTAAACACAGACGTGCAGCCATTTTAAGACTTATTTGTGTATATGAATTAGCTGATTTTGTGTTTTGAAGCCAGAACCTAATAAAATGGGCTGAGCTTGTAGATATAATCAGAGCTCATTACATATACCTGCTTCTTTATCTTATATATCTGTCCATAAATAATCACCAATACTTGGAGAGAACAATGGAAAATTAACACTTTATTACATTATCTCTTCTATAACCCACTGGGAGTGTAATTTCTTCTACTGGCTGTGTTAACACAGCTTGACCTCGAGGCCAAACACTTTCAGGATGGGTGGGGATACCACAGGCTAAATAAACTATTTCAAATGCCACTATAAGGGTAATGGAAATACTTACAAACAATTTAAAACACTCCAGCAGGCAAAGTGGATCATTGGGAACAAATTAAAGGGGAGAATTTTTTTGAGCAAACTGTCCCTTTAATTGCTTATGCCAATCTAGTAAAAACCCACACAAACACATTTTCTAAAAAAAAAAAACACTTTAAAAGGATTTTACAGTTATATAAAAACAATAATTATGTAACTGAAATACTTAAAGGGACAGTTAAAGGGACATGAAACCCAAAATTTTTCTTTCATGATTTAGGTAGAACATACAATTTTAAACAACTTTCCAGTATATTTCTTTTATCAAATTTGCTTCATTCTCTTGGTATCATTTGTTAAAGGAGCAGCAATGCATAACTGGTGTCTAACTGAACACATGGGTGAGCCAATGACAATCGATATATATATATATATATATATATATATATACATAAATATATATATGCAGCCACCAATCAGCAGCTAAAACCTAGGTTCTTTGCTCTTTCTTAGCTTAACTAGATAAACCTTTCAGCAAAGAACAACAAGAGATGGAAGCAAATTAAATAATAGAAGTGAATTGGAAAGTTCTTAAAAATGTTATGCTCTGTCTAAATCACAAATGTCTAATAATGACTTTACTGTTCCTTTAAGTTGAAATTAAACTTTCATGATTCAGAAATAACATGTCATTTTAAACAACTTTCCTGTTTACTTGCATTATCTAATTTGCTCAGTTCTCTTAGTATTCTTTGTTGGACCCTAAACAAAAGGTAAGCTCAAGAGCAGCAACGCACTACTGGGAGCTAGCTGCTTTTTGGTGGATGCTCAAAAATACTTCTTGTCATTGGCACACCCAATGTGTTCAGCCAGTGTGTATTGCTGCTTTTTAAAGAAAGAATACCAAGAGAATGAAGCAAATTTGGTAATAGAAGTTGTTTAAAATTGTATGTTCTGTCTGAATCATGAAATAAAAAATTTGGGGCACCATGTACTTAGCAGCGTAAGCTGCTTTTGAGTTCTTGTGGGGCAGGTTCGCACATGCGAGCCTGCGTCTTGCACTCTCCACCCCTCTGAGGTGGCAAATTAAAATCACCCCAAACACGCTCAGTCTAGGTGATTGACAGGCAATTGCTTGTGCAAGAGAAGGTGGCGGCTTTACACACTGAAGCAAAAGTGCAATGGTACATATGGGCAGCGGATGTACAGGGTCCACTTCCCAATAGATGCAAAGCACTTAGTACAAGGGGCCCTTGGGTTTCATGTCCCTTTAATAAATTATGTTAGGAAATTGACTTTTCTTTCATACGGTGGTGAGAGTCCACGGTCCATTACTCCTGGGAATTACTTTTCCTGGCCACTAGGAGGAGGCAAGGATTCCCAAACCCTAAAAGCTCTTTAAACCCCTCCCACCTCACCTGTATCTCAGACTTGTCTTTGCCTCTGCTGAAGGTGGTCGAGAAATGAAGAAATTAATATTGGCATTTGAGAGGAGTTCTCAGATCAAGTGACAAATATTTCTCCATTGGGGATTCAGTTACAAGCCTTTCCATAGGGGTCGCAGGGACTTGTCCTTTGCCTTTGCCTGTAGGTTCGTTGATATAGTGCTTTTTTGGTTCCTCTGCTGTTATGTTTCAGCATTGGTCTTGGCTTCCTTCTGGTTTCCTCCAGTAGCAGAATGCCTTTGGCTGAGTACTATATTTTTTATTTATTTGGCACTCTATAAGCCGTTTAGATTATCACTATATATATGGAAAACAAAAAACTTGCACTCACTGGGTTTTTCAAAAGCCAATATTTACTGTGACCGTGTAAATATTGGCTTTTGAAAAACCCAGTGAGTGCAAGTTTTTTGTTTTCCATGTATTATACTTCACTAGCACCCTGGTAGTTGGACTTAAGTGAGAGTGCACTTCCTTGCTACTTTACTATATATATATATATATATATATATATATATATATATATATATATATATATATTGTTATACATATTTGATATTTCCCTGTATATGTTTATTTTTTATCCATGTACATTTTTTTGATGCTCCAGAATTTTTTTTATGCATGTATTTTGATGTGCTCTAGTTTTTGTGTGCTTGCTTTTTTGATGCAGATTGATGCACATCGGCCTTCAGGTGCATTTTCCGTGATACTGCACATCATGTTTAGCAGCCTTTTCTATTATATATGTCAAAAGTTTCTCACGTGCCTAACTTTGCAAGAGTGCTGTCTGGATGCAAGATGCACTTGTCTTGTATTAGTGATTTTTCAAATTGTAAGTTTTTTAGAGGTTTTTTTTATAAGGGCTAAATGTGTTCCTTTCTTCAAGAGCTCTTTTAATGTGGTTATTATAATTTAATTTTAGTTTTCTGCATTAAACTTTATTATTAGTATTTTTAAAATTATGAATCCTTGCAACTCTGTCCCTAAATTAGCCTTTGAAGCTAGGTCATGTGAACATTTTACTACCAGTGTTAAATGTTTATATTGTTATATGCAAAGGTATTTCCTTCAGCAATCTTATGCAATAAATGTATGAAGGTTTTAGTGCATTCTGACCATTACTACTACTGTTCTTGCATCAAAAGGTATTATTTATCCTTCTGTTTGTTCCTTACAGAAAGAATAGGCCACTTTTCATGGAATTATTATCTTCATTTGAACAACAGTGCTGAAATGTTGGTGGCCATGTCTCTTTCAACTAAGATTAAAAGGTCAGTTCAGAATTTACCTTCTACTAGCTCTTAGCCTGTTAAGGTTAATGTTTGTAGTTATGAGGCTGCTCTGTCCTCAGAGGGGGTGTATTTTTCTTTCTTGATCAAGAGTCTTACTCTGATCATTTTACTGACATCCTTTTATTTAATTGTATATAAAGCATTTTCATTCTCTTTTTAAGGGAGTTTTTGCTTTCTTACTTACTTTTGAGTTTACATGATCTGAAAGTAGATTGGGATACACCAGTTAAATAACGTATACTGTTAAATCCCTTGCTGTGTTTCTTGTCCCTGTTGCAGTTTCTGAGATTGTATCCAGAAATTGGACTAAGTCAGGTATTCCTTATATTTCTTCTCAATGTTAAATAATTTGTATCCTCTTCAGGCTTCTATTATTGAGCTTTTGGAAGCTAGACTTAAATTCAGACTCTATTACTGATGTCGTTGTTGCTTGATGTTTGTACAGTTGAGTGCATCTCTCTGCTTTTCTGTGTGCATGCAAATGCTCTTAGGTCTTCCTAAGAGTAAAAGGGGAAACCAGACGTAGACTCCTTGCCCACATGCCTTAGAGGGATGCTACTACACCTCACTGATGAGGCACATAGAGGCCGAAACGTACGTCTGGGGTTTGTTGTTTTCCCTTGTTCAAAGGAGATCTGCCTGGTATTTTGGTGCTGGGCTGTCATTTGGCAGGGTCAGACTGATATGCTTCATGAAATGTTACCTTTGTGAAAGCATAGTGTGCTGAAAGAGATTGTACCCTGTGATAAAGGAGGGACTAAGCAAGTATGGATTTCCAGCTTTTGTTCTAAGCCCAATTGAGTGAATCTTTCTGCTTTCCTGTGTGTATGCAAACGCTCTTAGGTCTCCCTAAGAGTAAAAGGGGAAACCAGACGTGGACTCCTTGCACATATGCCTTAGAGGGATGCAATTGCTCCTTGTTAGTGAAGCCTATAAAGACTAAAATGTATGTCTGGGGTTTGTTGTTATCTCTTGCTCAGAGAAAATTTGCTTGGTGATTTAGTGCTGGACTGTAATTTGGCAGGGTCAGGCTGTTATACTGCAGGAAATTTTTATTTTGTGAAAGGCACAGTATGCTATAAGAGATTTTATTCTGATAGAAAGGAGGGACTAAGCAAGGATGGATTTCCAGCTTCTGTTCTAAGCCCAGTTGAGTGCATCTATCTACTTTTCTGTGTCTTTGTCTTTCTGGGCAGCTTTCTTTTGATTCCGCTAGTGATATTTTTTAAACCTCTTATGTTTTTAGATGTGCAAACACTTTCTTTTGTTGTCTCTCTTTAATGTTATGAGTATGGTTTTTAGCTTTTCTTTCTAGAAGTGCATTGTAATTAGAAAATTGTCTGCTGACATGATTTATAATTCCATACCTTTAGCTCTTTCTTTACAGAGGAAGATGTTATTTGGATCTGGTTTGGATTTCCATTATTTCTATGGGGTCTGAAAGGAACTTTTCTTCTAGTAGTCCAAGGTTATATTCAGGGTAAACACAGATTTGTCCTTTTCATTGGAACATGGCTTATAATTCTTTTTTTTTCTACCTAGTATCATATTTTTTCTGGTTCCATCTGGAAATAATAGAATGGGTTTTGCTTAATATTTCAATGCCATTAGATTAGCTAGATTTGAGCACTATACCCTCTGGATGCAAGGCTGCACAGCTAGATACCAGGACAATTTATTTCCTCTGGGGAATGCTGACAGGATCAGTGCCCATTAGTTTAACTGGAACAGGCCTAAGCAGTTTAAGATCTTATACCCCATCCAAGTTTGCATTTAGGTGCAGCCCTCGATAGAGAAGCTTTGGTGAGGAGTAGGTTACTCCTTCCTCAGGAAGATTGGTTTTAGTCTGTTCATATTCCTTGAATTATTATTATAGTCTCAAGAAGTAACAAATATGTTTCAGATCAAGTCCTCCCAAGGGATATTTGTTTTCTGTTCAATGTTCCTAGGAACTCTGTAAGCTTAGGTAGGTGGGGACTCCAACCTATTTATTGAATTCTGATCTAGAAACTTTGAACAAATTTCTCAAGTTCCTACTTTCAAAATGGCAACCATATTTTTTTTGTGAGGTCAGTTTATGTCCTTATTAAATTTTAAGGATGCTTACCTTTATGTTCTTATTTCTAGGAACATCATCGGTTTCTGAGATTTGTTTTTTTAGATGAGCTTTTTCAGTTGGTTGCTCTTCCATTTGATCTGGCAACAGCTTTCAGAATAGTCTTTAAGGTTGTGGACACCCTCTTATCTGTATGCAAATACTCTTAGGTCTCCCTAAGAGTAAAAGGGGAAACCAGATGTAGACTCCTTGCACACATGCCTTAGAGGGATGCAACTACACCTCACTGATGAGGCACATAGAGGCTGAAACGTACTTCTGGGGTTTGTTGTTTTCCCTTGTTCAAAGGAGATCTGCCTGGTGTTTTGGTGCTGGGCTGTCATTTGGCAGGGTCAGACTGATATGCTTCATGAAATGTTACCTTTGTGAAAGCATAGTGTACAGAAAGAGATTGTACCCTGTAAGAAAGGAGGGACTAAGCAAGGATGGATTTCCAACTTTTGTTCTAAGCCCAGTTGAGTGAATCTTTCTGCTTTCCTGTGTGTATGCAAATGCTCTTAGGTCTCCCTAAGAGTAAAAGGGGAAACCAGACGTGGACTCCTTGCACATATGCCTTAGAGGGATGCAACTGCTCCTTGCTAGTGAAGCCTATAGAGGCTAAAATGTATGTCTGGGGTTTGTTGTTATCTCTTGCTCAGAGAAAATTTGCTTGGTGATTTGGTGCTGCACTGTCATTTGGTAGGGTCAGGCTGATATGCTGCAGGATTATTTTTATTTTGCGAAAGGCACAGTGTGCTATAAGAGATTGTATTCTGAGAGAAAGGAGGGACTAAGCAAGGATGGATTTCCAGCTTCTGTTCTAAGCACAGTTGAGTGCATTTATTTACTTTTCTGTGTGTTTGTCTTTCTGGGCAGCTTTCTTTTGATTCTGCCAGTGATATTTTTTAAACCTCTTATGCTGTTTAGATGTGCAAACACTTTCTTTTGTTGTCTCTCTTTAATGTTATGAGTATGGTTTTTAGCTTTTCTTTCTAGAAGTGCATTATAATTAGAATCTTGTCTACTGACATGATTTCTAATTCCATACTTTTATCTCTTTCTTTACAGAGGAAGATGTTATTTGGTTCTGGTTTGATTTTCCATAATTTCTATGGGGTCTGAAAGGAACATTTCTTCTAGTAGTCCAAGGGTATATTCAGGGTAAACGCAGATTTGTCCCTTTCATTGGAACAGGGCTCATAACTCTTTTTTTCTACCTAGTATCAGATTTCTTCTGGTTCTGTCTTGAAATAATAGAATGGGGCTTGTTTAATATTTCAGTGCCATTAGATTAGCTAGATTTGAGCCCTATACCATCTGGATGCAAGGCTGCACAGCTAGATACCAGGACAATTTATTTCCTCTGGGGAATGCTGACAGGGTCAGTGCCCATTAGTTTAACTGGAACAGGCCTAAGCAGTTTAAGATCTTATCCCCCATCCAAGTTTACATTTAGCTGCAGCCCTTGATAGAGAGGCTTTGGTGAGGAGTAGGTTACTCCTTCCTCAGGAAGATTGGTTTTAGTCTGTTCATATTCCTTGAATTCTTATTATAGTCTCAAGAAATAACATATATGTTTCAGATCAAGTCTTCCCAAATTACATTTTTTTCTGTTCAATGTTCCTATGAGCTCTGTAAGTTCAGGTAGGTGGGGACTCCAACCTATTCATTGAATTCTGATCTAGAAACTTTGAACAAGTTTCTCAAGTTCCTACTTTCAAAATGGCAACCATATAGGTTTTTCTGTGAGGTCAGTTTATGTCCTCAATACATTTTAAGGATGCTTACCTTTATGTTCTTATTTCTAGGAACATCATCGGTTTCTGAGATTTTTTTTTTGGATGAGCTTTTTCAGTTTGTTGCTCTTCCATTTGATCTGGTGACAGCTCTCAAAATATTCTTTAAGGTTGTGGACACCCTCTTATCTGTAATTCGTTCTCAGGGTATTGCAGTGTTCCCTGGCTTGGATGATATCTTGGTCCAAGTTCAATCTTTTCATTCAGCAGTATTTGTCTCCAGCAGACTCTTGTTGTTTCTTCAACAACATGGTTGAAAAGTAATTTTTCCAAACAGTTTACTGGTTCCTCAGTTAAATGTTGCTTTTCAGTGGGTTTTATAGATTCAGTTTCTATGAGACTTTCTTTGGCAGAGCAATGACGTTTGAAGCTGGGGTTTGCCTGTTTGAACCTTCAGTCTCTGTTTTTTCCATCAGTGGATATTTGCATAGAGGTGTCAGGTCTCATATTTTTGGCTTTGGTTGCTATTCCATTTGCTAGCTTCCATATGAGTCCTCTTCAGCTTTGTATCTTTTTCCAATGATACAGGGACCTGTCTCAGTTGTCTCTGATGACTTATTTACATTCCAGAACAAGTCTTTTCTTGTCTTGGCAGATCAGCTATTAGCTCTGTATGGAGGGGGCTTCTATTGTCTGTAATCTCTACAGACACCATTTTTTTTTCAGAATGGGGGGCCATCTGGGGTCTCAGAAGGCATGAGAAGTTTGGCTTCTACAGAAGGAAAGGTTATCTGTTGATGTTTTAAAACCCCATGCAATATTCAGGGCCCTTCAGAGTTGGCCTCTATTGAAAGATCATTTTTTTCTCTGTTTCAGATTAGACTATTTTGCATCTGTAGTTTATGTCACATTCCCTAGTTATGAGGATAACATAACATCTCTATTTCTTTCCTGGTCAGAAGCTTATTGCTGTCTGATTTCTGCAGTTCATGTTCCAGGACTGTATACTTTTGAAAGCAGTTTTTTTTTGTCTTAATTTCTTCTGTCTGGAAGAGTGGTCTCTTCATCTGATTATGTTCTGTCAGATAATAAATCTTTGGCGTCGCCCAGAGATAGTTCTAATGGCATACTGGTTGAATCTCAATTTTCCCAGCTACTGTGTAAAACCCAGGGATCTTTGAACTGTGTTTGTGGATGCTCTGGTCTTTTATTGCAGGGTGATTGTCAAGATTTGGCAGGAAGAGCTGAGCTGGTGATTCTGTTTTGCTCCAGCTTGCTCCTGCAGTATTTGGTATGCAGATCTGGTTCTGTTGTCCAGTTTTTCTCCTTCGCTGCTTCTTTTGTATCCAGACCTTCTTTTTGAAAGTCCTTCTTTCTATACGTATTCTAGTTCTCTTGGCTTGATGCCATGGAGATAGACTCAGAAACCTGTTGAACTATTTCTTCAGTTATTGAGTTTCTTATACTGGCTTGTAAGTCTGTGACTAGGGGAATTGCTGTTTAAAGGTCTGGATTCTGGAAGTACTTTATTTCTTGGTGTGGGAATCAATTTTTTTCTTGGCATTCTTTTTGAATTTCCAGATTTATTGCTAATTTTACAGGATTGTTTGGATAAGGCTTATCAGCCAGTTCTTTTGAAGGTCAGTTTCCTGTCATTTTATGTTATGTTCCATAAGAAGATTGCTAATCATTCTGTCATTCATGGTTGAGTCCTAGCCTGGCCTAGAATTAAGCCTGTTATTATTTAATTTTTCCTCATTGGAAATTGTATTTGGTCTTGAGGATTTTGCAGGTTCTTCCTTTTGGTCCTATGCATCAGGTGGATATTAACTTCTTTCTGGAAATGTTGTTAAATTTAGCTATGTCATCTGTTAGACAAGTTTATACTCTTTATTGTGTTCTTCCTTGTCTTATTTTTCTTTAGGATAAGGTAATGTTTTCTAACTATATAAATTGAGACATTGTTGCTCCTTCTTTATTATTCAGAATTGTCTCTTTATGTTTCGGATTGTGTTAGAGATTTGTAGTATGTTGTTGACACTACAAAGATTTTCAGGCAAACTTTTAGTTTGTTCCTTTTGCTGGTTCTAGGAAGTTCAGAAAAATTCTGCTGTTTTTTTTTTTTTGGCTTCTTGGTTGTTTTCTGGTTTGTTGTTTTCTGGTTTGTTTTATTCTGTTTGTTTTTTTTTTTGGGGGGGGGCACATCTTTTTTCCCTGCTCCTATTTTGTTGGCTCTCATTACTTTTCATTCTCTTTTGTGCTTTACTATACATTAGACTGAAGTACTGGGGAGGTTGTAGTTCTTGGGGTTTAGTAATCTTTGCTTCCTCCTAGTGGTAGAAAAGAGTAATTCCCAAGAGTAATGGATCATGGACTCTCACCACCATGAAATAAATTAATTTATCAGGTAAGGATACATTATGTTTTTTTTTTATTCAAGTTAGATAAAAAAAGACCATATACTAAAACAGGCTTTATATAGTAGTTTAATCTTTTTTCTTAACAGGACATGTAACACGTATGGCAGTAAAATATAGCTTATTTTGTCCTATAAAAAAACCCTCAGTTTTATTTTACTGCAGGTTTATAACTAAATCTACATCTTGTGAAAATTGTAGAGTCACTTAACGCTCCCTTGGCCCATCAACACCCATCTGCAATTTTCTATGTAATTTAAGATATGTGCTGTGAATAATATTACTGTGATTAAATGAGGTTCTTAGAGATTACAAAAACGTCAGGTTGCTAAAAGCCTGCTCTTGTGAAACTGGGCCTAACAAAATACTGAAGATAATATGATGATCATATCTTTCTAACAACCCTTAAAGTTAAGTAATTACAGAGTCCAAATGTCTACCATGAGTGTTTAATCACATTTTGCCTCGGTTTTCACTTTTCTTTTAAAGGCTGATAGTTGCTGTAGTTTTTTTTTGCAGCAATGGTCGATTCATTTCACAGTTTCTTATTTAGAGAACATTGCTAGAATTCTATATTGTCACCTCAATCCTTTAAAGCAGGGGTGATCAACCTTGGCCCTCCAGAGGTTTTTGAAATTACATTACCCATGATGCTCAGCCATCTTAAAGTGTCTGAGCATCATGGAAAATGTAGTTCCACTTCCAAAACCTCTGGAGGGCCAAGGTTGATCACTCCTGCTTTAAAGGAACATAGAATATATACAGTATATCTATCTATCTATCTATCTATCTATATATATATATATCTATATATCTATATATATATATATATATATATATATATATATAGTTTGTTTTGCTTTTCCGTTTTCTTTTACAAACTTTAATGTCTCCTTCTGAGGAGAATTAGGATGAGCGTCTACAGTCATCATACATTTATGTTGTAGTATGTAGCATGGTTAGGCTTGTAACATATGTACTTCCAAGATATGATACAAATTGTAAAATCCACAACTTTTTTATACAGGAATTGTAATTTTTCTATGTGTAATTAAATTTTTTATATCAAAATCACAATGTATTTTATGTCCATTTAAATGAATAATTTTCCTTTTGCATCTAAAACAGGGAATTTTATTTTATATGTATGTTGTTTGAAAATGTGTGGCTTGTCACTTTCATTCAATAGATCTTTGGGATTCTTCTTTATTAGCCAGTGAGCTTCTGTCTCATGGGCAAGCTGTGTACAAACAAAAGCTTCCTGAAATAAAATAAAAAAACAGCTTTAATTTAACCACCATGAGGACAGTGTATATATATATATATATATATATATATATATATATATATATATATATATAAATATATATACAGTATATTTGAGATAATTCTAAATGTATGCAGTTTCTCCCTTCCCCTGCAAATGTACTTAAAGGACCAGTCAACACATTAGATTTGCATAATCAACAAAATCAAAATAACAATACAATGCAATAGCACTTAGTCTGAACTTCAAATGATTAGTAGATTTTTTTCTAACAATTTTAAAAGGTATGTCTATTTCCACTCCCCTTGTACCATGTGATAGCAATCAGCCAATCACAAATGCATACACATACCATGTGACAGCCATCAGCCAATCACAAATGCATACATTTTTATTCTGTGAATTCTTGCACATGTAGGAGCCAGTGACTCAAATAGTTTAAATATAAAAAGACTGTGCACATTTTGTTAATGGAAGTAAATTGGAAAGTTGTTTAAAATTGCATGCTCTATCCGAATAATGAAAGTTTAATTTTGACTTGAGTGTCCCTTTAATTTTATAACCATCTTCACCTTACTAAGGGTCGAATGTAACCCCCCTAGCACTCGAGTGAGATTATCTAAGAAGTCAGTATTAAGATGTCCCTCATAAAACTTACACCGAGATTACGAGTTTTGCGGTCACGGGGGTGCGTTGCTAACAAGCATTTTTTTTCACCGCTCACTTAAGACAACGCTGGTATTACAGGTTTCTTTAAACCCGGCGTTAGCCGCAAAAAGGTGAGCGTAGAGCAAAATTTAGCACCACATCTCACCTCAATACCAGCGTTGCTTACAGCTGTGAGCTGGCTAAACGTGCTCCTGCACGATTTCCCCATAGGAATCAATGGGGCAGAATCAGCTGAAAAAAAAACTAACACCTGCAAAAAAGCAGCGTTCACCTTCTAACGCAGCCCCATTGATTCCTATGGGGAAACAAAAGTTATGTCTACACCTAACACCCTAAAATGAACCCCGAGTCTAAACACCCCTAATCTTACACTTATCAACCCCTAATCTGCCGCCCCAACATCGCCGACACCTGCATAATATTATTAACCCCTAATCTGCCGCTCCGGACACCGCCGCCACCTACATTATCCCTATGAACCCCTAATCTGCTGCCCCCAACATCGCCGACACCTACTTTTTATTTATTAACCACTACTCTGCTGGCCCCAATGTCGCCGCCACCTAACTACACTTATTAACCCCTAATCTGCTGCCGGCAACGTCGCCGCCACTATAATAAAGTTATTAACCCCTAAACCCTAACCCCACCTATCTTAAATATAATTTAAAATAATCTAAATAAAATTACTACAATTAAATAAATAATTCCTATTTAAAACGAAATACTTACCTATAAAATAAACCCTAAGCTAGCTACAATATAACTAATACTTACATTGTAGCTAGCTTAGGGTTTATTTTTATTTTACAGACAACTTTGTATTTATTTTAACTAGGTACAATAGTTATTAAATAGTTATTAACTATTTAATAACTTCCTAGTTAAAATAAGTACAAATTTACCTGTAAAATAAACCCTAACCTAAGTTACATTTACACCTAACACTACACTATCATTAAAGGGACACTCAGGTTAAATTCAATTTTCATGATTCAGATACAGCATGTAATTTTAAACAACTTTCCAATTTACTTCCATTAAAAAAAATTGTGCACAGTCTTTTATATTTACAATTTTTGAGTCACCAGATCCTACTGAGCATGTGCAAGAATTCACAGACTATACGTATATGCATTTGTGATTGGCTGATTGCTATCACATGGTACAAGGGAAGTGGAAATATACATAACTTTTAAATTTGTTATAAAAAAATCTACTACTCATTTGAAGTTCAGACTAAGTGTTATTGCATTGTCTTGTTATCTTGCATTTGTTGATTATGCAAATCTAATGTGTTGACTGGTCCTTTAAATAAATTAACTAAATTACCTACAATTAAATACAATTAAATTAAATAAACTAAAGTACAAAACCCCCCACTAAATTACAGAAAAAAATAAAATAATTACAAGAATTTTAAACTAATTACACCTAATCTAATCCCACTAATAAAATAAAAAAGCCCCCCAAAATAATAAAAATCCCTACCCTATACTAAATTACAAATAGCCCTTAAAAGGGCTTTTTGCGGGGCATTGTCCCAAAGTAATCAGCTCTTTTACCTGTAAAAAAATACAATACCCTCCCAACATTAAAACCCACCACCCCCACACCCAACCCTACTCTAAAACCCACCCAATCCCCCCTTAATAAAACCTAACACTACCCCCTTGAAGATCACCCTACCATGAGACGTCTTCACCCAGCCCGGCACAAGTGGTCCTCCAGAGGGGCAGAAGTCTTCATCCGATCCGGGCAGAAGAAGACCTCCAGATGGGCAGAAGACTTCATCCAGGCGACATCTTTTATCTTCATCCATCTGAAGCGGAGCGGGTCCATCTTGAAGCCAGCCGACGCAGAGCATCCATCCAGACCGACGACTACTCAATGAATGACGGTTCCTTTTAATGACGTCATCCAAGATGGCGTCCCTTGAATTCCGATTGGCTGATAGGATTCTATCAGCCAATCGGAATTAAGGTAGGAAAGATCCTATTGGCTGTTCCAATCAGCCAATAGAATGCGAGCTCAATCCTATTGGCTGAATGGATCAGCCAATAGGATTTTTCCTACTTTAATTCCGATTGGCTGATAGAATCCTATCAAGGGACGCCATCTTGGATGACGTAATTTAAAGGAACTGTCATTCGTTGTGTAGTCGTCAGTCTAGATGGATGCTCCGCGTCGGCTGGCTTCAAGATGGACCTGCTCCGCTCCGGATGGATGAAGATAGAAGATGCCGCCTTTGATGAAGACTTCTGCCCGTCTGGAGGTCCTCTTCTGCCTGGATCGGATGAAGACTTCTGCCCCTCTGGAGGACCACTTGTACCCGGCTGGGTGAAGACGTCTCACGGTAGGGTGATCTATCTTCAAGGGGGTAGTGTTAGGTTTTATTAAGGGGAGATTGGGTGGGTTTTAGAGTAGGGTTGGGTGTGTGGGTGGTGGGTTTTAATGTTGGGAGGGTATTGTATTTTTTACAGGTAAAAGAGCTGATTACTTTGGGACAATGCCCCGCAAAAAGCCCTTTTAAGGGCTATTTGTAATTTAGTATAGGGTAGGGATTTTTATTATTTTGGGGGGCTTTTTTTAATTTAATTAGGGGGATTAGATTAGGTGTAATTAGTTTAAAATTCTTGTAATTATTTTATTTTTTCTGTAATTTAGTGTTTGTTTTTATTTGTACTTTAGTTTATTTAATTTAATTGTATTTAATTGTAGGTAATTTAATTTATTTAATGATAGTGTAGTGTTAGGTGTAATTGTAACTTAGGTTAGGGTTTATTTTACAGGTAAATTTGTACTTATTTTAACTAGGAAGTTATTAAATAGTTAATAACTATTTAATACATAATGTACCTAGTTAAAATAAATACAAAGTCGCCTGTAAAATAAAAATAAACCCTAAGCTAGCTACAATGTAAGTATTAGTTATATTGTAGCTAGCTTAGGGTTTATTTTATAGGTAAGTATTTAGTTTTAAATAGGAATCATTTATTTAATTGTAGTAATTTTATTTTGTTTTATTTAAATTATATTTAAGTTAGGGGGGGTAGACTTAGGGTTAGACTTAGGTTTAGGGGTTAATACATTTAATATAGTAGCGGCGACGTTAGGGGTGGCAGATTAAGGTTTAAAAAATTTATTTAAGTGTTTGCGATGTGGGGGGGCCTCGGTTTAGGGGTTAATAGGTAGTTTATGGGTGTTAGTGTACTTTTTAGCACTTTAGTTAAGAGTTTTATGTTACGGCGTTAGCCCATAAAACTCTTAACTACTGACTTTTAAATGCGGTACGAGTCTTGACAGGAGAGGGTCTACCGCTCACTTCTTCCAAGACTCGTAATACCGGTGTTAGGAAAATCCCATTAAAAAGATAGGATACGCAATTTACGTAAGGGGATTTGCAGTAAGCTTGAGTCGCGGAAGAAAAGTGAGCGGTACACCTGTACCTGCCAGACTCGTTATACCAGCGGGCTTTAAAAAGCAGCGTTGGGACCTCTCAACGCTGCTTTTTAAGGCTAATGCAAGACTCGTAATCTCGCCGTTAAAAGGCAAATTTTACCTTGAAATCTTTTTATCTAGCTAGAACTTCTGTAAGTGAAGAAGAAAGTGATAGGACCAAAATATGAGTGGAGCGGCAATTACTGTTCGCATTTGCGCGCTAACTCTCCTAGGAATAAGTTTTTGGCATGAGTTAGAAACTGTGCATATTACAATTTGAAAGTAAATACACAGTTAAACACTTTGGGCTAGATTATAAATGGAGTGCTAATTTATCATGCGCCTGCAAAAGGCTGGCTATTCCTACCGAGAGCTCGCGGTAGCAATTAGAGCTTATAAAATTAACTAGAGATCGGATATTTGGTTAATTTTTTAAATGTTCCCCAAAATACAGTGGTGTGCATTTTATTGAAAAATAAAAATTGTAGCATTTTTATTTTTTCATAAAAATAACTGTACCAGGCAGTTTTTGGGGGCTAAAGTTTGCAGGTGTGGGGTGCCTTTACATTGTGGTGTATGGGAACTGTGTGTTCCTAGTAAATATATACAGTATATGTATATGCTCATATACATATATATTTATGTGTTAATATGCGTATATACACATATAAACACATATATATATATATATACTGTATGTTTATAAGCATATACATATATATTTATGTGTTAATATGCGTATATACACATATAAACACATATATATATACACTGCTCAAAAAAATAAAGGGAACACTTAAACAACACAATGTAACTCCAAGTCAATCACACTTCTGTGAAATCAAACTGTCCACTTAGGAAGCAACACTGAGTGACAATCAATGTCACATGCTGTTGTGCAAATGGGATAGACAACAGGTGGAAATTATAGGCAATTAGCAAGACACCCCCAATAAAGGAGTAGTTCTGCAGGTGGTGACCACAGACCACTTCTCAGTTCCTATGCTTTCTGGCTGATGTTTTGGTCACTTATGAATGCTGGCTGTGCTTTCACTCTAGTGGTAGCATGAGACGGAGTCTACAACCCACACAAGTGGCTCAGGTAGTGCAGCTCATCCAGGATGGCACATCAATACGAGCTGTGGCAAGAAGGATTGCTGTGTCTGTCAGCGTAGTGTCCAGAGCATGGAGGCGCTACCAGGAGACAGGCCAGTACATCAGGAGACGTGGAGGAGGCCATAGGAGGGCAACAACCCAGCAGCAGGACCGCTACCTCCGCCTTTGTGCAAGGAGGAACAGAAGGAGCACTGCCAGAGCCCTGCAAAATGACCTCAAGCAGGCCACAAATGTGCATGTGTCTGCTCAAACAGTCAGAAACAGACTCCATGAGGGGGGTATGAGGGCCCGACGTCCACAGGTGGGGGTTGTGCTTACAGCCCAACACCGTGCAAGACGTTTGGCATTTGCCAGAGAACACCAAGATTGGCAAATTCGCCACTGGCGCCCTGTGCTCTTCACAGATGAAAGCAGGTTCACACTGAGCGCATGTGACAGACGTGACAGTCTGGAGATGCCGTGGAAAACGTTCTGCTGCCTGCAACATCCTCCAGCATGGCCGGTTTGGCAGTAGGTCAGTAATGGTGTGGGGTGGCATTTCTTTGAGGGGCCGAACAGCCCTCCATGTGCTCTCCAGAGGTAGCCTGACTGCCATTAGGTATCGAGATGAGATCCTCAGACCCCTTGTGAGACCATATGCTGGTGCAGTTGGCCCTGGGTTCCTCCTAATGCAAGACAATGCTAGACCTCATGTGGCTGGAGTGTGTCAGCAGTTCCTGCAAGACGAAGGCATTGATGCTATGGACTGGCCCACCCGTTCCCCAGACCTGAATCCAATTGAGCACAACTGGGACATCATGTCTCGCTCCATCCACCAACTTCACGTTGCACCACAGACTGTCCAGGAGTTGGTGGATGCTTTAGTCCAGGTCTGGGAGGAGATCCCTCAGGAGACCATCCGCCACCTCATCAGGAGCATGCACAGGCGTTGTAGGGAGGTCATACAGGCACGTGGAGGCCACACACACTACTGAGCCTCATTTTGACTTGTTTTAAGGACATTACATCAAAGTTGGATCCGCCTGTAGTGTGTTTTTCCACTTTAATTTTGAGTGTGACTCCAAATCCAGACCTCCATGGGTTAAAAAATTTGATTTCCATTTTTTAATTTTTGTGTGATTTTGTTGTCAGCACATTCAACTATGTAAAGAACAAAGTATTTAATTAGAATATTGAATTCATTCAGATCTAGGATGTGTTATTTTAGTGTTCCCTTTATTTTTTTGAGCAGTGTATATATACTGTATGTTTATAAGCATATACATATATATTTACAATTTGCTGCCATCACTGAGCGACTTACCCCCTTCACTGCCCTAGTTCTCATGCCGTAGACACTGCAAAAAATAAGTTAAAAAAAGTAATAGGTAAAATCATTTTAAAGTGATGAATAATAAATATTGCAATGATTTCTATTATGTATATATAACCCACTGATTTGTGTTTTTTATTTCAACAATGAAACAGACTTTTTTTTATATCCTTTAAAAGAGAAAAACATGTTTATTAACAGGTTTATTTAAGTGAAGGTCAATTTGGATGAATTAGTGCCCGGTTTTTAATAAACCTATTTAAAACAAGGGCACTTTAATTCATCAAAATTGAAATTTCACTCCTTTTCTTCAAAAACTTACCTTTTAATCCTGAAAGCCGCTCCTGCGCTTACCCCGGCCGTCGGAAGCCTCTTCTTACGTCAGAAATGTAGAATCCGGCTTCCTCCAATCATGACTTTCCCCCCAGGGGGATCATGGCCTGATGCAACGCCGTGATTGGAGGAAGCTGGATTCGTCATTTTGGACCCGCAAAGAGGGCTTGCGACGGGCGGAGGAAGCGCTGCTGCGGCTGTCAGGATTAAAAGGTAAGTTTTTGAAGAAAACAAGTGAAATGTCAATTTTGATGAATTAAAGTGCCCTTGTTTTTAATAGGTTTATTAAAAACTGGGCACTAATTCATCCAAATTGACCTTCACTTTAAGTTTGCACAAACTACTGAACATATCACTGTCAGGGAGTAGAGCAGTTTGTTAGCTGTTTCATTTTCATGTTCATTGTTTAAAAGGGACATCTTCTTCAGACCCCCAAAAAGTTAATTTCAGGTGTAAAATTGAGCTTTACATGGGATTCTCATTTCTTATTATTGCAAAAACTGCTAAAAATGTTATTGTTTACTTATCCACTATTTTAATTTTCAGCTGAAACGACTTAGAGAAGCAGAAAGTCAGTATAAACCAATTCTAGACAAAAATAAACGTCTTAGTCGGAAGAATGAAGAAATGTTCAATTCCTTACGTCGGATGGAGAACAAGTTAAAGTTTTTAACTCAAGAGAACATAGAAATGGTGGGTATGTCCATATTACTATTTCATCCAAGTTAAAATGCTTTAAAGTACGCTTTAGTCATATATAGTCATCATATCTCCTTGTTTAACACACAATGTAGAATATTTGATTGTATTTTTATATATTTTTTTTTTCATTTGCACAGAGGCAAAAAGTTCGCACCATTAGGAGGCCGAGTTCCTTGAACGACCTTGACCAAAGCAGAGATGAGAGAGAAATTGACTTTTTGAGACTTCATATTAATGAACAACAAATTATTATTGATGAACTTTCTAAGGTATGAAAATGTAACATTTTTCCAATGTAAAGTTGTTTTTCCTTGACCAGAGCTGTAGCAAATAAGCTATGGTGGGATCCAGAGAGGTAATTCTAGATTTTTATAGTAATGAGGTACTTACTATGTTTATCTCCAGCTAAATATCAAGATTGATTGGTGTTACTGGTTGGTCATCTTTATTATTGACATCTCTCTTTCTGATTTCATGTACTCCTTATTGTTCATTAAACTACCCACAGGTACCAGCCATTTCTTCTCCATTTACCATTTTCTTAACATTTTCCATGGAGATTCTGTTTCTTTTTCACATTGTCTTTAGAGTGTACAGTATTTTAGATTCAAAACTGTAGCAAACTGGAGACTACTTGCACCTTTGAGGAGAGGGGACACAGTCTAAATGACTAGGGGTACTATAGCGCTCATCCCTACAGTCACCACTAATAATGCTATACACAAAACATTTTAAACACAGCACTGTAATCAATTGCACATATTGTAAATTAGCACCTTTGTACTAAACTATCACTTTTTACCTTGTATAAGGATTTATTAACAGTTATGTGACCAGGGGCAGAAATACGATTGGTGCAGCAGGTGCAGTGGATCAGGGCCTAAGTGCTCGGGGGGCCCATAGCATCCTGTCTGTACATAGACGTGTGCAGAATGTGTACAAACATAATGCAGGAGAGCCTTTTAGTAGTGCAGGTTGCAAGTTTATCTACCTATCTATCTATCTATCTATCTATCTATTATCAATCTATTTATCTATGTATCTATCTATCTATCTATCTATCTATCTATCTATCTATATATCTATCATCAATCTGTCTTTCTGTCTAAATATCATCTATGTATGTATGTATGTATCTATCTATCTATCTATCTATCTATCTATTTATCATCAATCTGTCTGTCTATATATCATCTATGTGTCTGTCTATCTATCTACCCACAACATCATTATACAGAGCAGCATGTATATCATTGCTATTGCTTACTACCGAGATACCTTTGGTGGCCCCCCCCAAAAAAAAAAATTATAATCACTTTAAGGTTTTAGGGCCACCAATATTTATATATACATAAAAAGATAGATACATAGATAAATGGTAGATAGATAGATAGATACATATAAAGAATCTGTGGATGTTATAATTACTTGAATATGATTGATATATTTTTATTATATGTTCTTTGTTATTCTGTATTCTAGACTCTTGAAACCGCTGGCTATGTCAAGAGTGTAATTGTGAGTACCAATTCTGTGTAACCTTTTTTTATCTTTTGTTTTTTAAAGCTACATTATTATTCTCAGTGCCTCTTTGTTTTATTGCTCATCACAATTTAAATGCACAACACATACACACTGGAGTTGAGGATCGTGGCAGTGAATTTAATTTTCTTGGGAACGCTTACATGCGCTTGTCTGTAGTGACCTCGTGTAGAGTTGATATTCTAGGTACAGTATTTTTAATATCTAAGATAAACAGTTTGTTTTTTCAATTTTACCATTAGAAGAAAAGAAGTTTTCAGGTATTCCTCTAATTTATCTTTATCACATAGCAGTTTTAGAGTGCACCAGATTGTTAATTGCATTATGTAGGACACAGGTGCTATAAAGCAAAGGTCGTACACACAAAGCAGCATATAAAAGGATTGTTAACCTCTTTGCTGCCAGAGAGCGCAGCAACACGCTGCATAGCAAACACATTACAGCTAGAATTGGAAAACTGGGGATTCGGTTGATTCATTGTTCTCAATATTTTATGTGACAACCCAAGAAGAAATGCAAAATTAAAGTTTTAAAAATTCCAACTTTGTTTTAAACAAACCATTGAATTGTGTGCTGTGTAAGCCCTCTTATTTTAACTCTTTCAGGTGCTGGTTGGTGACGCCCTATATCTTTGTACTGGCGCCCCCATCAGCTTAGGTATTCTTGTGACAGAAGTAGTTAACATGAGCATTCACAAATCAGTGAGTGACAATACTAACTTTTTGCAGCTGTATTATATACTTCCATGATGGCCGCAACCAGTATGAAGATTAGGGATGGGCGAATGTGTAAATTTTCGAATTTCGAATGTAGAACGAATGTTATTACCGAAATTCGAATTATAAATCCGAATGTTGATAAGAACGAATATTCTTAAACATTCTATAATCAAATGTTATTTACAGTTTTCAAATGTCACTTTCGAATTTGAATGTTTATAATTATATCGAATGTCCACATTTGAAATTTCGAATTTAGCATTCTATTTAACAAATACTATTCAGAAGTTCAATAGTTCATGTGGTAGGGCGGGAATCTAGTAAATTGATACATAATAGATACAAATATATCATTTCGAATGTTTCTATATAGAATATTGCATAATTCGAATATTACATTTAAAGAAAGCATTAGAAATACTATTACAAACATATAAATTCGAATTTTTCGAATTCGAATATTGCATAATTTGAATATTACATTTAAAGAAAACGCATTAGAAATACTATAACAATCTGAATTCGAATTTTTCGAAAAGAATATTTTCTAATGTAATCATAAAATTCGTTGGAATGTTATGTATACATTCGAAATTCGATTCGAATGAACGACTGTGTTAAAATTCGTGCCGTTTTTCGAATGTTGCAAAACATTCGCCCATCCCTAATGAAGATGTGGAGCTTGACCAGCAGGTACCTGCAAAGCTTTAAAATAAAAGAATGGCTTTGAAGAGAGCTGGAACCAGAAAAAAAAATTGCATAGTGAGTCGTATATATACATATTGTAGTTATGCCAAGCAGTTTAATTGTAATTAAAGGTTCCTAGTTTCAAGTTAGGAAGTTTAGTAATGAATTAAAGCCTGTATATTCAAGATTCTGTTTAACCAAACCAAACAGATGTAAATGCAAAAGGTCATTAGTCATCAGAAAGTCAAAACGTCTTTTTAAAAATAATTTTTATTGACTGTACAAAGGTATTAGAATTATTTCGAAGAAAAAACAAAACAGACCATTGCCCCAAGAGTGTGCAAACTGGAGTAGTAATTTGTAATGGATAATAGGGCAGACCCACTGGGGAGGTAGTCACTTTATCTTAGTAACTTATTAATGCACTGAAGCAGGGGTTTATTATTGTTTAAGTGTTAGAGGGATATATTTAAAGATTCATGAAAAGATAACAAAACTCCCAACCGTCTTGTGGAATAGTCACAGGTGGGGAGGTTTGCATCCACTGTCCCCTCCCCTTGCTTCCCCAGTCCTGCTTTACAGGGCCTGCTAACATTCTGCCCAACACTCATCAACTCCGCTCAAACCCCACCAAAGATGCACCTATTGTACCCATGATGCACGCTGTGGCCCCACTCTCCAAATGCAACTTCAACCTGCAAACACTGATTGGCCACGGCCCACAAGTCTTCCTTACCTCCCTGCCCTAGAAAACCACTCAAGAAATGTTGGGAGGTATGACATTATCAGTTATGGAATCTGGAGGAGAGTCTGAAAATGAAGATGTAAGTCATGAAAGTGCAAAAAGAAAAATATAGAGACAAACTTAAAGGGCCGTGATACCCAAATGGTGAAACACTTGAAAATGATGCAGCATAGCTGTAAAAAGCTAACTAGTAAATATCACCTGAACACATCTATGTAAAAAAGAAAGATATTTTACCTCAAAATGTCCTAAGTATTCAAACCCCATTGCAAAGAACTTTAAGCAGCAAAGCACCGGGACAGAAAGGGAACGAGCTTCATGCACACTCATGGTATTTCCCTATTCAGTTTAAGGAAGTTTACTATGAAATCTCATGAGATCACAGTAAAAGAGTTCATTACCTCAGCACTGCTGATGCTGTTTGGCTGCTGTTTATTTCTTCATTTATTTATTTTTACCTGCAGCTGGGAGCAGCTGAAGTATAACTTTTTGCACAGAACTTACTCTGGTGAGCTGAGGAAATTGTGAGGTAAATATCTTCTTTTTTTACATAGAGATGCTCAAGTGATATTTTCCTGTCAGCTTTTTACAGTTATACTGCATCAGTTTCAAGTGATTTAGCATATGAGTATTATGTCCCTTTAACTGAGAATGAAGAAAAGTTGTTATAAATGATGTGCTTGTTTGAAAGACCAGTGCTACCAAAGTTACAGCCCCTTTTAGCTCACTGCAGATAAATAGCCTTTTTTATATCCTCCCCTCCTTCTTTTTTTGCATATGTAAATTACTCTGGAGTCACCCTAAGAGAAAGAATGGGAAACCAGATATAGGTTTCTTTCCCACAAGCAACTGCACCTCCCTGATGATAAGCCAACTTAACTAACTAACTAACTAACTTTAACTTGTTGGATGACTGGAACCAAGCTTGCAGGAGATCTTGTGTATATGGATGTCAGGAACAGGCTGAGTTAATCAGTTAAGCAGAATCAATTTCAGCACTCAGGGATAATCATGAAGAATGATCAAAAGCCAGGCCAAAGTCCTATACCAGAATATCCATCAGGAACCAAATGTTACAGCAGAAAGAACAGGGAAAAATTTAGTCAAAAGTTCTGTTCCTGTATTCAGAAGCTAGTAAATCAGACGTTGATTAAGGGCACAGACAAGGAAAAAGCATGGAGCGTAAACCCAGATGTAAGCAGGGGTCTAAACCAGGAAAGCAGATCAATGACAAAAATACCAGGACTTCCATGAGAATAGCCACGTTCTGATTGGGATCAGCAGGAGCCTTTTAACTCCTCCTTTATAGGTCTTGATGCTAATAAAAACCTGCTGGTCCTGTGTACTAAATTTAACATGCCCCTCTGAAACCTCTTCAGACACTGAGATGCCCATAGCACACTCCACACTATCATCAGCGCTAAGCCTCTCGCTTTAGTGCAGCCTTGGAATCCAGCCTTGCTAACAGGTCCAAACTAATCTCAACCCTGGATTTTTAATTTGCCTCCATCTTTCGGATTAGCACAGCCCCTACCACTATGAGGTAAGAAACCCTGGAACTGATAAGGCTGAAATGTACATTTGGGATTTGTTGCGTTGTCCCATTCAGAGAATTGCCTGGTATTTAAAAGCTAAACTGTCTGGATGGATCAGAATTTGACATACCTAGTAGTTTAAAAAACACTGCGTCCTGAGTATTACTGGCCTATCAAACAAGCAATGATTTTTTTTTTTTTAAAGCTGTTGTTAATTCTCAGTTGAGTGAGTCTCCATATTTTCTTTTTTGTATGTTAAGAAATGTCACAATGCAGCAATGATATTAAGAGATAATAGTTTTGCTAATCAAGCAGTTATTATTATTAGGTATTTGTAGCAGTTGGTGTTAAGAGCTGAAATATTGGAGAAACTGCATTATTGAGGGTTTTCTAAATAAGAGCGATAATTTTTAGTTTAAATCGAATCCCCTCGGCTGCCAGTGAAGGCTGCAGATTTATGTATACACATTGCGGCAGCCAATTCACATAAGGAAAGGGTTTAGGTTATCTGTGTATAAATCAGCAGAGAGGTTGACAATTAAAAATGTGTATAACTGGTGGCTAAGTGCCAGCACTTATGAACTATTTAGGAGGGTTTCACTAGTTCAGGCATATGATGAATAAGTGAAATATGATTCTCTTGTTCATCTATGGCTGAACCACTGAAGTTTTAACGTGTACTCTGTGTAAAGCAGCATTTTAGTGAAAACTGCAAGTGAGACTTCAAAAGGATGATTTAAAAAGACATTGTAGTCATGTCTTTTGATGTCCACATGATCTTGACTTGTCTACAGTGATAGAATTAAATGTGCTGGATATGTGCTGATATAAAATAGAAAAACAATCCCTTAAACAAGTGTTTACAGCACTATAATATGTGGTTGATCATAATTAGTGATAATATGATGATTAAAGGTTAAACTCTTTACATAAAACTGGAAATTCAAATACACACGGTTTTGAATAGAAGCATTTTTCTATACATTACACATTTATTAACAAAATGCTTCTAGTATAGTTATAACTATAAGTGATCGCTTTTACTGTCTATGCCTCATGTAACGTTGTTCCACTGCACCTGCTCAGAGAGCCAGCAATGGCATGTATTTATCAGCAATGACACAAATTCATTAACTGCTGACCCAATGTATGCTCACTGAGAGGGAGCAGTGTTTGAATGCAATCCAAAAATAATAGTATAGCTGCACCACCAATTGTATTAAAACATCATGTTTTTATTTAGCCACTTTAAAACAGACAACGTTTCGGACCCATGTCCTTATTCATGTCTAACATTCAACTCTAAAAACAAACCTTATAAAGGCTGTAGCACCACCCACCACACCTATTTTCACCTGTGTTCACTTAATACAAAATACATTTTACTTTTGTGTTACTTAATGCCATCTAGTGGCCATTATTAACATCTCTTGTTGCATTATCATACTTTTTTCAACAAAGGACATAAAAAGAACAAAAACTTTTTTCATCATTGTTAATTATACATCAGGTTAATATACTCAGTATAGAAAAGGAATAAATATAAACTTATTATCTTTATTCATTGTATTGCAATGTATCTTTTTCATAAAAAAACATAAAAAAGAGATTTTTGCTTTTTCTTAACTCTCTTTAGACCAGTGATGTGCAGTCACTAGAGGCAGGTGAGGCAGTGCTTCACCTCTCATATGGGCAAAAATAAATATTTTTTTTTTATTGGCTTTAAAAAAATTGCTATTTTTTTCCCCAGCATTTTTTTCTTCTTCACAGCTACATGTTGTGCAATGGAGAGGCACAAGCAGGTCTGCCCACCATTACACAACATGCTGCGCCATCTACTGGATGAAAGTGGTTAAGATCATTGCATGGCCCATTATCTGCTTATTTGAGGCAGTCCCATTTGGGCTGACCCAATCCAGTGAGAGGCATTAGTAAGTGGAATTTAGGGTTGGGGCTGGATGTTAAATCATATAAAACAAAACAAAAACGGAAAAAAACAACTTTAATTTATTTTGTTGCTGTCCTGTGAAGCTGACAGCTTTGCTAAAGTGAAAAAGAGAGTTCTGTTCTTCCCCTCTAAGTGCAGTGGAATGTTCCACTGTCACTTCCTGAATCCTTACAGAGCAGGAAAGGGAGAGAGGCAGAGAGAGTAAGTGCTACAGCCGTAGATTTTACTGAAATGGATTCTGTTAGTGAAAATGATAATTTAATGAATGTGGTTTAGTGTTTTTGTTGAATTGTGTTCAGATACAGCTCATTAACAGAGGGGCAGTAAGTGAGCATAACCCAATACTGACAGGAAGTCAAAGGGTCAATTCAAATTTAAATCCATAATTTAAAACCCAGAGTTTGAAGTTAAGTGTGCAGTGTCCACATTATTTAAATTAAAGTTTTTACATTGAATATTGCTAAGCCTCCCTTTTTCATGGTTATTTGATTTAATTATGTACAAACTCCATATGTTATGTCTGTTCAGTCAGAGGATGCAGTATCTATTTTTATTTTTCTCTGTGTCTCCATTTATTTAAAGACTGCTGTTAACTTGTAATTCACAAATCAATTGATAACTGTTGCATTGTGTTTTTAATATGTGCTGCTTTTATACAAGTTTATATTAATAAAACGGAGATAATGAGTAATTTAAAAAAATATATGTAATTATTGCAGTTAAATGTTTTTTAGAAATAATGCCACTGTAAAGTAACTGGTTAAACACATAGTCAAAGGGAGACATTTAAAATTAAACTTTCATGATTGAGGTAGAGCATGCTATTTTAATAGACTTTTCTAGTTATTTATATTTTGAGAATTAGCATCAACTGTTACTGGCCCCATGTCAGCAAATCAAATTAGTTTTTGAAAGGAACATGAACGTCATAACTGCATTTCCATCATTCAGATAGAAATTGCACACAAAAAAAAAAAAAAAACTTTCTATTTTACTTTTATTATTATGTACTTCATTCTTTTGGTATCCTTTGGTGTCCTTTGTTGAAGAGCATACCTAAGTGGGATGTGCACGTGCATATGAACACCATATTGCAGCAGCTGTGTTGGCAGTATTGATAACTTTGTGTAAAACCTGTATGGTAAATTATTTCTATTTTTACAATACAGTAGTGAGTAGAGAAGAGATTGTGTATCATTCTAATTGCTTAGTAACTGGCACTGTGCCACAGAATTGTGAGTGTGTGTATGTGAGCAGTGTGTGTGTGTCAGTGAGCAGAGTATGTGTGCTTTATTCTCTAGGTAATCAATACATTTCCGATGAGCTGGTGCCTTAGTGCAGTGTTTCTCAACAATGGTCCTCAAGTACCCCCAACAGGCCAGGTTTTCATTATAGCCAAATCAGTGCACAGATGAAGTAATCAGCTGATCAGTAACTCAGTGGTTACTAACTTGCTCTCACCCATCACCTGATTATGTCACCTGTGCACTGGTTCAGCTATCATTTAAACCTGCCCTGTTGGGGGTACTTGCGGCCCTCTGTACATGTGTTTCTCCGGCGTATCATATCTAGTGCCTCACCAGCCTCTGACCTCACTGCACATCACTGCTTTAGACATTGCTAATTCAAATATCTTTTGACAAAAGGCCAATCTTCATTATTTCCCTTCCAATTAGATCATATTAAATGATCATCTTAAAAAGAGAATGATTCTTGGAGTTGATAAACAATTCTCAAACACATCCTTCAACAAAGGATATAAAAACAAAAAGGTCAACCCAAAAATAATTCTCTCCTTTATAAAAATTCAAGTTTCCAAAACCCTCCACATAATCAGCATTAAATTAGGGAAAATATTGACTAAATGAATTAAAATTCAAAAATATGGAAAAAAAAACCTTTCAACAAAAGATACCCAAAGAACAGAGTAAATACAACCATCCGTATCCCTGAAGTTTTAAACCCAAGGCATTTTATGAAAAAACTTGTCAGTAAAACTGCTATCAAGAACCTAATCATCCATACTTACTGACACACACTCCAATCCATTTCCCTATTCATTCCATTGGGTGTCATAGTCCCCAGTTCATGAATCCAGTACAATTCTCTATACTTTAACAGCTTAACCCTATTACCACCCCTCCTAGGAAGATCTATATGTTCCAATATCTGGAATCTCAGCTGATTGATCTGATGCCTAGCAGTAATGAAGTGGTGAGATACAGGGGCATCCAATTTACCTGTTCTAATATTACTTTTGTGTTGGTTAATGCGCTCCCGTACCTTCTTGGTGGTCTCGCAAACATACCCCAGACCACATGGGCATTTAATCAGATACACCACAAACTTAGAGTTACAAGTATAGTAATCTCTAAGTTTATACTTCTTACCCGACGAGGGGTGTGTAAAAAAGGGGCCCCTAATGATACTATTGCAATTTTGACAATTAAGGCATGGGAAACATCCCAAGTTTTTATGCCCAGTGTGCCCCTGGGTAATCCTACTCCTTGGGCCCACATCAGCTTTGACCAATGTATCTTTAAGGTTCTTACCCCTTTTGAAGGCAGCCATAGGGGGACTAGAGAATTCTTCAAAATTGGGATTAGAAATTTGTAAAATGTGCCAATGTTTTTTTAGTACTTTTTGTATTTGGTTACTCCAAGGCGAATAATCATTCACAAAGATCATTCTTTTATCTTTCTTATTTCTCATCCTGTCCTTAAGTAATTCTGTCCTAGGGATCTGCAATACATCTTCAATCCCCTGTTCAATTAGGTTACTTGGGTATCCCCTCTGTTTAAAATGTTCACCCATTTCCAATAATCTCTCTTTTACCAGATTTTCATCTGAGACAATTCGTCTCACTCGCATAAATTGGCTTTTGGGTAAACTTTTTAACAGTGCCGGGGAATGCGCACTCTTATAGTGCAATAGATTGTTATAGTCTGTCTGAGACGAATTGTCTCAGATGAAAATCTGGTAAAAGAGAGATTATTGGAAATGGGTGAACATTTTAAACAGAGGGGATACCCAAGTAACCTAATTGAACAGGGGATTGAAGATGTATTGCAGATCCCTAGGACAGAATTACTTAAGGACAGGATGAGAAATAAGAAAGATAAAAGAATGATCTTTGTGAATGATTATTCGCCTTGGAGTAACCAAATACAAAAAGTACTAAAAAAACATTGGCACATTTTACAAATTTCTAATCCCAATTTTGAAGAATTCTCTAGTCCCCCTATGGCTGCCTTCAAAAGGGGTAAGAACCTTAAAGATACATTGGTCAAAGCTGATGTGGGCCCAAGGAGTAGGATTACCCAGGGGCACATTGGGCATAAAAACTTGGGATGTTTCCCATGCCTTAATTGTCAAAATTGCAATAGTATCATTAGGGGCCCCTTTTTTACACACCCCTCGTCGGGTAAGAAGTATAAACTTAGAGATTACTATACTTGTAACTCTAAGTTTGTGGTGTATCTGATTAAATGCCCATGTGGTCTGGGGTATGTTGGCGAGACCACCAAGAAGGTACGGGAGCGCATTAACCAACACAAAAGTAATATTAGAACAGGTAAATTGGATGCCCCTGTATCTCACCACTTCATTACTGCTGGGCATCAGATCAATCAGCTGAGATTCCAGATATTGGAACATATAGATCTTCCTAGGAGGGGTGGTAATAGGGTTAAGCTGTTAAAGTATAGAGAATTGTACTGGATTCATGAACTGGGGACTATGACACCCAATGGAATGAATAGGGAAATGGATTGGAGTGTGTGTCAGTAAGTATGGATGATTAGGTTCTTGATAGCAGTTTTACTGACAAGTTTTTTCATAAAATGCCTTGGGTTTAAAACTTCAGGGATACGGATGGTTGTATTTACTCTGTTCTTTGGGTATCTTTTGTTGAAAGGTTTTTTTCATATTTTTGAATTTTAATTCATTTAGTCAATATTTTCCCTAATTTAATGCTGATTATGTGGAGGGTTTTTGAAAACTTGAATTTTTATAAAGGAGAGAATTCTTTTTGGGTTGACCTTTTTGTTTTTATATCCTTTGTTGAAGGACGTGTTTGAGAATTGTTTATCAACTCCAAGAATCATTCTCTTTTTAAGATGATTATTTAATATGATCTAAGTGGAAGGGAAATAATGAAGATTGGCCTTTTGTCAAAAGATATTTGAATTAGCAATGTCTAAAGAGAGTTAAGAAAAAGCAAAAATCTCTTTTTTATGTTTTTTTATGAAAAAGATACATTGCAATACAATGAATAAAGATAATAAGTTTATATTTATTCCTTTTCTATACTGAGTATATTAACCTGATGTATAATTAACAATGATGAAAAAAGTTTTTGTTCTTTTTATGTCCTTTGTTGAAAAAAGTATGATAATGCAACAAGAGATGTTAATGATGGCCACTAGATGGCATTAAGTAACACAAAAGTAAAATGTATTTTGTATTAAGTGAACACAGGTGAAAATAGGTGTGGTGGGTGGTGCTACAGCCTTTATAAGGTTTGTTTTTAGAGTTGAATGTTAGACATGAATAAGGACATGGGTCCGAAACGTTGTCTGTTTTAAAGTGGCTAAATAAAAACATGATGTTTTAATACAATTGGTGGTGCAGCTATACTATTATTTTTGGACTGTTTTCTTGGGACCTTGGTGCAGGTCCAATAGTTGACACCTGCAAACAAGTTTTGCTACACCCTTGGTGCTTGGGCAATTTCTGACTTTTCTAGTGTTTGAATGCAAGTACGTGAAGCATACGTACATATGCTTCACACACAGTAAAAGTTAGCAATAAAAAAAATCCAATTGCTTTCATGATTATTTCATTATTATTTTTATTTTTGTATTTATTTCTGTATTACTGCTCTCCTGTCTGTTATAATTTTCAGCATGCTTATGTAGAGCAAATGTCCGTACAATTTAAAAGAGACATTAAACACCTCTTGCTTTTGTTTAAAAATTGCGCTTGCCTCATTCTCCCTAGAGAGGCCAAATTGCAAATTCTCTAACCTCCAAATTCTGCAAAAGTTAGGCTACAGATTTCGCTATTTATTCTTTCTAGGGAGCATGGGAAAAAGTAAAATTTTTACACAAAATGTAAAAGGTGTTTATTAAAGGGATATGAAACCCAAACATTTTCTTTCATGATTTAGGTAGAACATACAATTATAAACAACTTTCCAGTTTACTTCTATTATCAAATTTGCTTCATTCTCTTGGTATTATCTGAAGGAGCAGCAGTGCACTACTGGTTTCTAACTGGACACATGCGTGAGCCAATGACAATTAGTATGTATATATATATATATGCAGCCAGCTATCAGCAGCTAGACCCTAGGTTCTTTGCTGCTCCTGAGCTTTCCTAGATAAACCTTTCAGCAAAGGATACAAAGAGAAGTAAGCAAATTAAATAATAGAAGGGAATTTGGAAAATTATTTAAAATTGTGTGTTCTGTCTAAATCATGAATGTCTAATTGTGACTTTACTGTCCCTTTAAGTATCATCACTCATTCTATTGTGTGGTGTTTAGCAGAAAAACAATACTCATGTTTGCTTGTATTTTCCCTAAATTATCTTTAATAATTCTATAGAATGGTGCAAAACAACCAATAGGTTGAAGACTCACGGATCATAAAAACAAAATGTCAAACGTTATTCAAAATGACTTTTTTTTGTCTGTGACTTCTTTCTGCAGGACCGGGAAAAGCTTTTAAGATTTAGGAAGCAGAGAAAGAAAATGACGAAAATCCCTAAGGTAAAATAAAAAACGTTCCATTTTTTTATTTTTATTTTTAGATTTTATGTTTAGGAAGAAAAAATGAAATATTTGCAACATTTTCAAAGCGCAAAGAAACTCACGATTACCCTGTGATGTACCATTTTTATTTAAATTATTGCTTTTCTGTAATTTATTTAAGGCAAAGTCGCAATTCTAACATAAAATCATGTATTCATAGAATGTGTTATGGCTTTAATATGAATTTGCTCCTTTCTATGGCCTAGATTTGGAGTTCGGCGGTAAAAGGGCTGTTAACGCTCCGCGGGCTTTTTTCTGGCCGCACCATAAATTTAACTCTGGTATCGAGAGTTAAAACAAATGCTGCGTTAGGCTCCAAAAAAGGAGCGTAGAGCATTTTTACCGCAAAAGCAACTCTCGATACCAGAGTTGCTTACGGACGCGGCCGGCCTCAAAAACGTGCTCGTGCACGATTCTCCCATAGGAAACAATGGGACTGTTTGAGCTGAAAAAAAAACCTAACACCTGCAAAAAAGCAGCGTTCAGCTCCTAACGCAGCCCCATTGATTCCTATGGGGAAACACTTCCTACGTCTGCACCTAACACCCTAACATGTACCCCGAGTCTAAACACCCCTAATCTTACACTTATTAACCCCTAATCTGCCGCCCCCGCTATCGCTGACCCCTGCATATTTTTTTTAACCCCTAATCTGCCGCTCCGTAAAACGCCGCCACCTACGTTATCCCTATGTACCCCTAATCTGCTGCCCTAACATCGCCGACCCCTATGTTATATTTATTAACCCCTAATCTGCCCCCCACAACGTCGCCGACACCTACCTACACTTATTAACCCCTAATCTGCCGAGCGGGACCTGAGCGCTACTATAATAAAGTTATTAACCCCTAATCCGCCTCACTAACCCTATCATAAATAGTATTAACCCCTAATCTGCCCTCCCTAACATCGCCGACACCTACCTTCAATTATTAACCCCTAAACTTCCGATCGGAGCTCACCGCTATTCTAATAAATGTATTAACCCCTAAAGCTAAGTCTAACCCTAACACTAACACCCCCCTAAGCTAAATATAATTTTTATCTAACGAAATTAATTAACTCTTATTAAATAACTTATTCCTATTTAAAGCTAAATACTTACCTGTAAAATAAATCCTAATATAGCTACAATATAAATTATAATTATATTATAGCTATTTTAGGATTAATATTTATTTTACAGGCAACTTTGTAATTATTTTAACCAGGTACAATAGCTATTAAATAGTTAAGAACTATTTAATAGTTACCTAGTTAAAATAATAACAAATTTACCTGTAAAATAAATCCTAACCTAAGTTATAATTAAACCTAACACTACCCTATCAATAAAATAATTAAATAAACTACCTACAATTAACCTAACACTACACTATCAATAAATAAATTAAACACAATTGCTACAAATAAATACAATTAAATAAACTAGCTAAAGTACAAAAAATAAAAAAGAACTAAGTTACAGAAAATAAAAAAATATTTACAAACATAAGAAAAATATTACAACAATTTTAAACTAATTACACCTACTCTAAGCCCCCTAATAAAATAACAAAGCCCCCCAAAATAAAAAATTCCCTACCCTATTCTAAATTAAAAAGGTTACAAGCTCTTTTACCTTACCAGCCCTGAACAGGGCCCTTTGCGGGGCATGCCCCAAGAATTTCAGCTCTTTTGCCTGTAAAAGAATAAATACAATACCCCCCCCCCCCAACATTACAACCCACCACCCACATACCCCTAATCTAACCCAAACCCCCCTTAAATAAACCTAACACTAAGCCCCTGAAGATCTTCCTACCTTGTCTTCACCATCCAGGTATCACCGATCCGTCCTGGCTCCAAGATCTTCATCCAACCCAAGCGGGGGTTGGCGATCCATAATCCGGTCCAGAAGAGGCTCCAAAGTCTTCCTCCTATCCGGCAAGAAGAGGACATCCGGACCGGCAAACATCTTCTCCAAGCGGCATCTTCGATCTTCTTCCATCCGGTGCGGAGCGGGTCCATCTTGAAGCAGGCGACGCGGATCCATCCTCTTCTTCCGATGTCTCCCGACTAATGACGGTTCCTTTAAGGGACGTCATCCAAGATGGCGTCCCTCGAATTCCGATTGGCTGATAGGATTCTATCAGCCAATCGGAATTAAGGTAGGAATTTTCTGATTGGCTGATGGAATCAGCCAATCAGAATCAAGTTCAATCCGATTGGCTGATCCAATCAGCCAATCAGATTGAGCTCGCATTCTATTGGCTGTTCCGATCAGCCAATAGAATGCGAGCTCAATCTGATTGGCTGATTGGATCAGCCAATCGGATTGAACTTGATTCTGATTGGCTGATTCCATCAGCCAATCAGAAAATTCCTACCTTAATTCCGATTGGCTGATAGAATCCTATCAGCCAATCGGAATTCGAGGGACGCCATCTTGGATGACGTCCCTTAAAGGAACCGTCATTAGTCGGGAGACATCGGAAGAAGAGGATGGATCCGCGTCGCCTGCTTCAAGATGGACCCGCTCCGCACCGGATGGAAGAAGATCGAAGATGCCGCTTGGAGAAGATGTTTGCCGGTCCGGATGTCCTCTTCTTGCCGGATAGGAGGAAGACTTTGGAGCCTCTTCTGGACCGGATTATGGATCGCCAACCCCCGCTTGGGTTGGAAGAAGATCTTGGAGCCAGGACGGATCGGTGATACCTGGATGGTGAAGACAAGGTAGGAAGATCTTCAGGGGCTTAGTGTTAGGTTTATTTAAGGGGGGTTTGGGTTAGATTAGGGGTATGTGGGTGGTGGGTTGTAATGTTGGGGGGGGGGGTATTGTATTTATTCTTTTACAGGCAAAAGAGCTGAAATTCTTGGGGCATGCCCCGCAAAGGGCCCTGTTCAGGGCTGGTAAGGTAAAAGAGCTTGTAACCTTTTTAATTTAGAATAGGGTAGGGAATTTTTTATTTTGGGGGGCTTTGTTATTTTATTAGGGGGCTTAGAGTAGGTGTAATTAGTTTAAAATTGCTGTAATATTTTTCTTATGTTTGTAAATATTTTTTTATTTTCTGTAACTTAGTTCTTTTTTATTTTTTGTACTTTAGCTAGTTTATTTAATTGTATTTATTTGTAGCAATTGTGTTTAATTTATTTATTGATAGTGTAGTGTTAGGTTAATTGTAGGTAATTGTAGGTAGTTTATTTAATTATTTTATTGATAGGGTAGTGTTAGGTTTAATTATAACTTAGGTTAGGATTTATTTTACAGGTAAATTTGTTATTATTTTAACTAGGTAACTATTAAATAGTTCTTAACTATTTAATAGCTATTGTACCTGGTTAAAATAATTACAAAGTTGCCTGTAAAATAAATATTAATCCTAAAATAGCTATAATATAATTATAATTTATATTGTAGCTATATTAGGATTTATTTTACAGGTAAGTATTTAGCTTTAAATAGGAATAAGTTATTTAATAAGAGTTAATTAATTTCGTTAGATAAAAATTATATTTAACTTAGGGGGGTGTTAGTGTTAGGGTTAGACTTAGCTTTAGGGGTTAATCCATTTATTAGAATAGCGGTGAGCTCCGATCGGAAGTTTAGGGGTTAATAATTGAAGGTAGGTGTCGGCGATGTTAGGGAGGGCAGATTAGGGGTTAATACTATTTATGATCGGGTTAGTGAGGCGGATTAGGGGTTAATAACTTTATTATAGTAGCGCTCAGGTCCGCTCGGCAGATTAGGGGTTAATAAGTGTAGGCAGGTGTCGGCGACGTTGAGGGGGGCAGATTAGGGGTTAATAAATATAATATAGGGGTCGGCGGTGTTAGGGGCAGCAGATTAGGGGTACATAGGGATAACGTAGGGTGGCGGCGATTTGCGGTCGGAAGATTAGGGGTTAATTATTGTAAGTAGCTGGCGGCGACGTTGTGGGGGGCAGGTTAGGGGTGAATAAATATAATACAGGGGGTCGGCGGTGTTAGGGGCAGCAGATTAGGGGTACATAAGTATAACGTAGGTGGCGGTCGGCAGATTAGGGGTTAAAAATTTTAATCGAGTGGCGGCGGTGTGGGGGGAGCTCGGTTTAGGGGTACATAGGTAGTTTATGGGTGTTAGTGTACTTTAGGGTACAGTAGTTAAGAGCTTTATAAACCGGCGTTAGCCAGAAAGCTCTTAACTCCTGCTATTTTCAGGCGGCTGGAATCTTGTCGTTAGAGCTCTAACGCTCACTGCAGAAACGACTCTAAATACCAGCGTTAGAAAGATCCCATTGAAAAGATAGGCTACGCAAATGGCGTAGGGGGATCTGCGGTATGGAAAAGTCGCGGCTGCAAAGTGAGCGTTAGACCCTTTAATCACTGACTCCAAATACCAGCGGGCGCCCAAAACCAGCGTTAGGAGCCTCTAACGCTGGTTTTGACGGCTACCAGCGAACTCTAAATCTAGGCCTTTGAGAGCATACTGAAATAGGTTCAAGAGTGTGCATGTGTCTTGGGTACTATTTGGTAGCAGTGTTTGTAGCAATGTTATACCCATAGACTTAGAATACAAGTGGAGCACCATTGATAATGTGCTGTACATTATTTTGTGCTTAGCCTTGCATAATTAAGAACACATGAATGGACATTACAAGTTGTTGGTTAAATGCCTAAGCAAACCATTTTTTTATTGAAACACTTGAAAGTGATGTAGCACAGCTGTTAAAAGCTGACTAGAAAATATCACCTGAACATTTCTATGTAAAAAGGAAGAAACTTTACCTCAAAATGTCCCAAGTATTCACACCCCATTGTAAAGGGACTTTAAGCAGCCAATGAGGGTACTTGTCCCAGGACTTAAAAGGCAGCATGTATCTAGCATGTGCAGACACAGTCATGTTATTTCCCTATTCAGTTTAAGGAAGTTTACTGTGATTTCAGTGAAATCTTATTAGATCAGAGCAAAGTATAGTATGACCTCAGCACTGCTGATGCTGATTGGCTACTGATTTTTTTTCCAACTTTCAGCGTGACAGTAGCTGAAGTATAACTGTTATCAGAGCACTTACTATTGTTAGATGAAGATATTTTGAGGTAAAATATCTTCTTTTTTTACATAGAGATGTTCAGGTGATATTTCCTGTCAGTTTTTTTACAATTATGCTGCATCACTTTCAATTTATTTAGCATATGAGTATTATGTCCCTTTAAGAGCTCATTTCACATGTCATCAGCTAAATTTTGCGCTAATTTGAAATATCGCTTTCTCTTTAAACGCTTTGAAAAACAGGTGTTGATTAGGATGCTTTGCTTTAGCACATTCAAAAACATAGAAGGTGACGTACAGCTAAGAACTTAAATGGACAGCCAACACTAGAATTTTTACTGTTTTAAAAAATAGATAATCCCTTTATTACCCATTTCCTAGTTTTGCTTAACCAACACAGTTATATTAATACACGTTTTACCTCTGCGATTACCTTGTATCTAAGCCTCTGCATACTGCCCCCTTATTTCAGTTCTTTTGACAGACTTGCATTTTAGCCAATCAGTGCCCTCTCATAAGTAACTCCAGGTGCGTGAGCACAATGTTATCTATATGACACACATGAACTAACACCCTCTAGTGGTGAACAACTGTCAAAATGCATTCAGAAAAGAGGCAGCCTTCAAGGTCTAAGAAATTAGCATATGAACCTCCTAGGTTTAGCTTTCAACTAAGAATAACAAGAGAACAAAGCAAAACTGGTGATAAAAGTACATTTTAAAATTGTTTAAAATTACATGCCCTATCTGAATCATGATAGTTTATTTTGGACTAGACTGTCCCTTTAATCAAAATAGAAACACTCCACTAAATGGACAGAATATTGGCTCTCCATTGGCTTTGCTGTTGAATGTTATGCAATATTAAGTTTAGTGTGGCCCTCATAGAAATCTATTATCTGAGGGAAGTGATGCACCTGCTCTATACAATGCGGTCTCGCCATACTACCATGTGCACAGTAACCATAGCCTTGTAATAGCACAAATATGCCAGCAGTACGGATTGTGTCCAACAATGTTTATGCTCCATACCGCTTGCAAGCTCAACTTGTAATCTTGTCCATAGTGTTTAAAGGGACATGAAACACAATTTTATTTTTCTTTCATGATTCAGATATAGTTTTAAACAACTTTCCTATTTACTTCTATTATCATTCTCTTTGTATGCTTTTTTGAAGGAGCAGCAGTGCACTACTGTGAGCTAGCTAAACACAGTGGCAAGCCAATGGTAAGAGTTATATGTGCAGCCACCAATCAGCAACCAGCTCCCAGATCCTGAGCCTACCTAGGCATTCTTTTCAATAAAGGATGCAAAAAACAAACAAACCCCAAAGCAAATTTAATAGAAGTAAATTGGAAATTCGTTTTAAATTGTTTGTTTTATCTTAATCATGAAAGAAAATGTTAGTTTTTTTATGGTAAGACATATGTGCCTACTTCAGTATGCTGTAATAGAAACAAAGGAAACCAAGACAAAGAGGTTACGTTTATAACAAAAGTAAATTAGTAATTTTTTTGTTTTTATTTAACTGTGTGCTCTATCTGAATTCTGACTTCTGTTTCCCTTTAAGAAAACCAATCTGTTTATTTTGTTTCAAGAAGTATGCACTTACATGCCAAGAAAATTGTTTGTGACAAGAGGTCACAATTTAAGGTTAGAGGAAAGGAGATTTTAACTCCTGCAACGGAAACGTTTTTTCACTGTAAGAGCAATAAAATTGTGGAACTCATTACCAAAGGAGGTAGTAAATGCCAATATCCTAGATACATTAAAAAATTGTTTGGATACATTTCTGTCTATAAATAAAATTCATAGATATGATTGCTAGTGTTAAATGGGTCACCTTTTAGTGGGATTATTTAATCTTAACCGGACCTTGTAAGTATTTTAGATTTGTATATGTTGAACTTGATGGAATTTGGTCTTTTTTTGAACCTCATCTACTATGTTACTATGTTACATTCCTGGTGTTCTGGGAGTCTTGTGAAACTAGAAAGGAAAATTAAAGGCACTGAGGCCTTACTTTCTTGCATTCGACGGCACCAATACGCTCGCCTGACATCGCCTAACATCGCGGCCACGGACCTGAATACGCTCTCCGTATTTAACAAAAAAGCTGTCAAAAAGCCGCGCACCAAGTACGGGGCGATGAGCAGCGGACTGTTGTTAACTAACAGCCATCGATCTTGCTGCTATTCGGCTTTTTCACAGCTTTATTTATACCCTGTCACTAAGCACCACCACTATACTAAAATGTTTAACCCCTATCCCGCCGCTCCCGGACCCCTCAGCAACTAAATAAAGTTATTAACCCCTATCCCCATGCTCCTGGAGTCCACTGCAACTCTAATAAACGTATTAACCCCTATTCCGCCGCTCCCCGACACCCGCCGCAACTAACTAAATGTATTAACCCCTATCCCGCCACTCCTGGAGCCCACCGCAACTAAATAAATGTATTAACCCCTAAACCCCTGGCCTCCCACATCGCCAACACTAACTAAACCTATTAACCCCTAAACCACCAGCCCCCCACATCGCCATAAACTAAATTAACCTATTAACACCTAAAACTAAAAACCCGCTAACTTTATATTAAAATTACCTCATCCCTATCTTATAATAAATGTAAACTTACCTTTAGATTTAAATGAAACTATATTAAACTATTAATTAGCCTTCCCTAACTGTTATACTAAAATTACATTAAACTATATTAAAATAATAATTAATATACCCTAAGTATTATACTAAAATTACATTAAACTATATGAAAATATTCATTAACCTACCCTAACTGTTATACTAAAATTAAATTAAACTACAAATTAAATTAACTAAATTATATAGTTTAAAAACTAACCCTACTTAAATAATTTAAATCTACTATTAAAAATTACAAAGTTACAAAAAACTAACAACTAAGTTACACAAAATAACAAACACTAAGTTACAAAAAAAATAAACACTGTTACACAAAATAAAAATAAATTATCAAATATTTAAACTAATTACACCTAATCTAAGAGCCCTATGAAAATAAAAAAGCCCCCCAAAATAAAAAAACCTACAATAGCCTACAATAAACTACCAATGGCCCTTAAAAGGGCCTTTTGCGGGGCACTGCCCCAAAGAAATCAGCTCTTTTACCTATAAAAAAAATACAAATACCCCCCAACAGTAAAACCCACCACCCACACAACCAACCCCCCCAAATAAAAAACCTAATCCAAAAAAACTAATCTCCCCATTGCCCTGAAAAGGGCATTTGGATGGCCATTGCCCTTAAAAGTGCATTTAGCTCTTTTTCTTTGCCCAAACCCTAAGCTAAAAATAAAACCCACCCAATAAACCCTTAAAAAACCTAACACTAACCCCCGAAGATCCACTTACAGTTTTGAAGACCAGATATCCATCCTCAACGAAGCAGCAGAAGTCCTCATCGCAGCCGTCAGAAGTCTTCATCCAAGCGGGCCAACGTCTTCATCCAACCTGGCAGAAGTCTTTATTCAGACGGCATCTTCTATCTTCATCCATCAGGCACGGAGCGGCTCCATCTTCAAGACATCCGGCGCGGCGCATCCTCTTCAATTGACGTCTTCTTCCGAATGAAGTTTCCCTTTAAATTACGTCATCCAAGATGGCGACCTTTAGATTCCGACTGGCTGATAGATTTCTATCAGCCAATTGGAATTAAGGTTGAAAAAATCCTATTGGCTGTAGCAATCAGCCAATAGGATTGAGCTTGTATTCTATTGGCTGATTGGAACAGCCAATAGGATGACATTGATTGAAGAGGATGCTCTGTTCCAGATGTCTTGAAGATGGAGCCGCTCCACGCCGGATGGATGAAGATGCCAGATTGGATGAAGACGTCGGCCCGCTTGGATGAAGACTTCTGCCAGCTCTGATGAGGACTTCTGCCGCTTTGTTGAGGATGGATGTTCGCTCTTCAAAACTGTAAGTGGATCTTCAGGAGTTAGTGTTGTTTATTTAAAGGTTTTTTGGGTGGGTTTTATTTTTAGAGTAGGTTCTGGGCAGGTAAAAGAGTTAAATGCCCTTTTAAGGGCAATGCCCATACAAATGCCCTTTTCAGGGCAATGGGGAGCTTAGGTTTTTTTAGATAGGGTTTTGATTTGGGGATTGGTTGGTTGGTGGTGGGTTTTACTGTTGGGGGGGGGTATTTGTATTTTTTTTACAGGTAAAAGAGCTGATTTCTTTGGGGCTAGGTTTTTTTTTATTTTGGGGGGGCTTTTTTATTTTCATAGGGCTCTTAGATTAGGTGTAATTAGTTTAAATATATGATAATTTATTTTTTATTTTGTGTAACTTAGTGTTTATTTTTATTTGTAATTTAGTGTTTGTTATTTTGTGTAACTTAGTTGTTAGTTTTTTGTAACTTTGCAATTTTTAATAGAAGAGAGGAGAGGAACAGAGGCGCCAAGCATGGCCTAGTAACGTCAGGGCACCAGACGACACAGGACCAACAAGATAGAAATATACTCACAAGTGAGGCGCACCCTTATGGTGCTATTGTAGCAGACTGGAACTATATACGTGGTCCAGCTCATGTCACAATCAGCTAGAGGTCCGAAACCAGATGATCCTTAGGATGGCCTATTGGTTGAGTCCTGGAGATGGAAAAAGGCACAAAAACATAGCCCAGTACCATTTAAACCAGGAGGATAGAATTTTTAAAGTTGCACTTACAAGAGGCGAAGCACCACCAGGTGCAATATCAGCGTTACTGGACCTCTCAGCGGCTGGGTGGCTGAGAGGTCCCAGTAATGCTGATATTGCACCTGGTGGTGCTTCGCCTCTTGTAAGTGCAACTTTAAAAATTCTATCCTCCTGGTTTAAATGGTACTGGGCTATGTTTTTGTGCCTTTTTCCATCTCCAGGACTCAACCAATAGGCCATCCTAAGGATCATCTGGTTTCGGACCTCTAGCTGGTTGTGATGTGAGCTGGACCACGTATATAGTTCCAGTCTGCTACAATAGCACCATAAGGGTGCGCCTCACTTGTGAGTATATTTCTATCTTGTTGGTCCTGTGTTGTCTGGTGCCCTGACGTTACTAGGCCATGCTTGGCGCCTCTGTTCCTCTTCTCTTTTCAGACCACGTTTCATCAGGATGACCGTCCTATGACAGAGAGCTGCCTATATTTCCATTCTAAGAATTGTTGTGGACTTTGTGTGATATTTGCATATATCTATATGCCCTTGATCCACTCATTTGGGTTTGATTTTTCTTATTGAGTGCATAAATTGTGTCATTTCTAATAATTTTAGCTATACCTATTGTATTTTCATGTTGCAGGTGATATATACTAGTTAGCGCCCCCTACAGAGCGTGGTGTGTACTGAGTGCACACCACTCTCTTTATTATTTTTAATAGAAGATTTAAATTATTTGAGTAGGGTTAGGTTTTTAAATATGTAATTTAGTTAATTTAATTTGTAGTTTAATGTAATTTTAGTATAATAGTTAGGGTAGGTTAATTATTAGTTTAATATAGTTTAATGTAATTTTAGTATAACAGTTAGGGTAGGTTAATTAATAGTTTAATATAGTTTAATTTAAATCTAAAGGTAAGTTTAAATTTATTATAAGATAGGGATGATGTAATTTTAATATAAAGTTAGCGGGCTAAGGTTTAGGGGGTTAATAGGTAATAAGTGGTAGTGATGTGGGAGGCCAGGGGTTTAGGGGTTAATAATTTATTTGCGGTGGGCTCCGGGAGCGGCAGAATAGGGGTTAATAACTTTATTTAGTTGCGATGGGCTTCAGGAGCGGAGGGAAAGGGGTTAATACATTTATTTAGTTGCGGCGGGTGTTCGGGAGCGGCGGGGATAGGGGTTAATATATTTATTTAGTGGCGGCGGGGTCCGGGAGCGGCGGATTAGGGGTGTTTAGACTCGGGGAACATGTTAGGGTGTTAGGTGTAAACATAACTTGTATTCTCCCATAAGAGTCAATGGGGTATCAGGCAGCAGCAAACATAAGCTTTCGCTGCTTTCAGACTCCCATTGATTCCTATGGCATTCGCGGCCTCCAGGGCCAATAAGCATGTGCTATCCAGGGTGCTGAACCTAAAGTGTGCTGGCTGCTGAGCTTTACTTTCCTGTTTTGTAAATAAAGATAGCAAGAGAACAAAGAAAAATTGATAATAGGAGTAGATTAGAAAGTTGCTTAAAATTGCATGCTCTATCTGAATTAAAAAAGAAAAAAAATTGGGTTTTGTGTCCCTTTAAGCTTCTTACAAATATAGCCACAAAACAAGTGCTGCCCCCCTCCCAATCTGCCACCCTAGGCAAGTGCCTTGTATGCCTAGGCCAAGATACACCCCTGCATCACCCTAACAATAAATTTTTTTCCTAAATATTTATGTGTCAATTTCTCAATTATTTGTTTTGTATGATTTTTGATTTATGATTTTTATTTTGCACTTTTGTAATGTATGCATCTCTTTCCCATATACGCCCCTTAGCGAGCATTCTGTTTTTAGATAATTCCACCAGGGAAATAAAAGTACTGGCGAGTATTGTTAAATAATCTCGCCAGCCCAGAGACCTTTAAATAATTAAGCCCTATATGTTATCATTACTCTTTACTAGCAGAGTTCAAAGTTGTAGGCTGCCCCCCTTGAACAATAAGAAGAAAGGTGATATGAAGAAACTTTCAAGTATATAAAGAGACTTAAAGGAACATGGAACCTAAAATGTGTTTTTTCATGATTTAGACAGAGTATTATATTTTTAAACAACTTTCTAATTAACTTTTGTTATCATATTTGCTTCATTCTCTTAGAATCCTTTGTTAAAGAAGCATCAATGCACTAGTGGGATCTAGCTAAACACATCGGCTAAACCAGTGACAAGTTGGCATATATGTGCGGCCACAAATCACCAGCTAGCTCCCAGTAGTGCATTGATGCTCCTGAGCCTACATAGGTATGCTTTTCAACAAAGGATACCAAGAGATTGAAGCAAATTAGAAAAAAGAAGTAAATTCAAAAGTTGTTGAAAATGATATGCATATCTGAATGATGAAAGATTATATTTGGCTTTACTGTCCCTTTAATAAACCTGAGGATGAAATTATCAGGGTTTTTTTTTTTTTCAAAAAGAGCAACAACAGAACAAGGGGTCATGATCATGAAGTTGAAGGGGGTAGTAGGTTCAGAAGTAATTTACAGTGAGCACTTCTGCACAAATAAGGTATTTTGTGTGCAAATGATCAGCACACAAAATAAGGGTTCTATCCCAATCCTAAAATGTATCTAATGATTTTCAACAGAAAAACATCATAAAAGTCGCTGTGGATTTTTGTAGATAAATCATTTGGTAAACTTTTCTAAGGATTGTGATCAACCCTTAAATGTTTTTAAATGCATCTAAAATGGTCTTTAACCCTTTCACTGCTAAGCTATTTCAGGACTCCAGTGCTAAGCCACTTTTGAGCTTTTTTTGCTACTTGAAGGATTGTTTGCTATTGTAAGTGAAATTTCAGTGAGTGCCCCATACAAATTATATATATTATTTTTTCAGCAGGCCCAGCAGATTCAGAATGCACCATTATTATATTTGTATTTCATGGCATGTGAGGATAGCTGTTTTAAAAACTGTTTTTTTTTTTATAATATGTTTTAGATATTTAGTAAAGAATATTGAATGGGGCCAGGTGACAACTAATGTTGTTGTGGTCACCTTGCTCTTTTTTCATCAAGAGTAGCCATATGTGAAATATGAGCACACACAGGGTTTTGGGGTTAAACAATAGATTAGAGAGGGACCCATTGTGCAGTACAGGAAAAAAAAAACTTTTATTATTGCAAGGTGTTCACTAGCGATGTCGCGAAACAGTTCTGCCGCAAATAGTTTGCAGCGAACAATAGCATGTTCGCGTTCGCAGCGGACGGCGAACATATGCGATGTTCGATCCACCCCCTATTCGTCATCATTGAGTAAGACTTTGACCCTGTAGCTCACAGTCACAAGACACATTCCCAGCCAATCAGTAGCAGACACTCCCTCCCAGACCCTCCCACCTCCTGGACGAGCATCCAGTTTAGATTAATTCGGAGCCTGCATTCTTAGTGAGAGGAGGGACAGTGTAGCTGCTGCTGACATTATAGGGAAATAGATAGCTAGGCTAGTGTATTCAGTGTCCACTACAGTCCTGAAGGACTCATCTGATCTCTGCTGTAAGGACAGCACCCCAAAAAGCCCTTTTTTAGGGGCTAGAACATCAGTCTGCTTTTCTTTTCTTTTTTTCCCCTGTGGTAATCTAATTGCAGCCTGCTGCCAGCTCAGGCTCACAGCGTATACTGTGCCCACTTGCCCAGTGCCAACCACTCATATCTGGTGTAACAGTAGTGTACATTTAAAAAAAACAAAAAACTTTTTTAATTTGAAATAATAGCAGTCAGTTTCCTTCACACGTGTGTGTTTCAGGTCCTGCCAGGGCACAGTGTGACACCAGTGCAAGTCATATCTGCTTAAAACAGTAGTGTACATTTAAAAAAAAACAAATACTTTTTTACTGTGAAATAATAGCAGTCAGTTTCCCTCACACGTGTGCGCTCCAGGTCCTGCCAGGGCACAGTGTCACACCAGTGCAAGTCATATCTGCTAAAACAGTAGTGTACATACATTTAAAAAAAAAAACACCTTTTTTATTGTGAAATAATCGCAGTCAGTTTTCCCTCACACGTGTGCGCTCCAGGTCCTGCCAGGGCACAGTGTCACACCAGTGCAAGTCATGATCTACTAAAACAGTAGTGTACATACATTTTAAAAAACAACAACCTTTTTTATACTGTGAAATAATAGCAGTCAGTTTCCCTCACTTGTGCGTTCCAGGTCCTGCCAGGGCACAGTGTCACACAGTGCAAGTCATATCTGCTTAAACAGTAGTGTAAAAAAAAAAAAACCTTACACTACCTGAATGATACAACATCATACCTGATGTTTTAAAGCACGTTATTCCAAACAATTTAGGAATGTTAGGTGATTTATGCCCTTTGTGGATTAAAACCAGACTCTGCATCAACTATGTAATTTTCCATGGGAGTTTGCATGAATCCCCCTCCCGGCATTACCACAGTCCAGTTGTTAAGTCCCCTTGAAACAACTTTTCCATCACTTTTGTGGCCAGAAAGAGTCCCTGTGGGTTTTAAAATTCGCCTGCCTATTGAAGTCTATGGCGGTTCACCAGTTTCGCCAGGTGAACTTTTGCGGAAGTTCGCGTTCGCCCGTTCGCGAACTCAAAATTTTAGGTTCGCGACATCACTAGTGTTCACTGTTACCACAGTAATCACCTGGTTATACAGACAAAATTCATAGATTTTTTTAAGAGAGGGATGTTCCTACTTGAAAATAAACTTTATTAGGGTTTCTAGACAAAACACATTTTTATTGAGCATATAATGTCCCATTCCAAATCAAATCCCCATGAATTTTGTTTACACTTTGTTTTAAAAACATCTGATTTGTACTGTCTTTCCAATACTATAATTTAAAGAGCAGACAAATTATCTTTCAAATGCAAGGTCTTGGAGGTCTGTGGCTAGTAAAGGAGCTGAGATCCAGGGGCTTGAACAGCAAACCCCCCACTAGCTCCCTTTCCTGCCTATCATATTGCGGCCCACCCTCTCTGGTGATGTCAACTCACAATGCACATTCGTGGTGACATTACTAGCACTCCCATGTAGCTCTGGGAGTGCTGACCACTATCCCACTAATGATCAGGGCATGTAGTGTAGAGGAATTGCGGAGCACCAGATTTAAATGAGGTTCCTATATTGGTCAAGCATTCACTGTGTTTAGGGTCAGAGTTCAGAATCCTATATGATCCACGTTCAATACAGTTTAATTGAAGTAAATTAAAATATATAATTAAAGTGAGATTATTGATTTCTATTCTGTCTAAATTCTGTCTAAAAAAAGATTGTTTAAACATGTATTACATTGCTTTGTGTTTTGGAGAAAGTAGATGTTTCTGTTTTGAATAAACAAACTTTATGTGGGAGTTTGTACCTATAAGGTATTAAGCAATTAAAGTTACACGTCACAACTTTTTCACAATCAAGCACTTCCTGTGAATTTAATTTAAATATAAAAAGCTTTAGCTTAACATTTTTTTAAATGCAAAAATATTTTTACATGTTTAACTGTGATTTTATACACAATAAAAAAAAAAACATTTTTGAATATTATATCCCTTTAAACATGTTTTGGTGAATTATGTTTTGAGACTAATATCCCTATAATAGTTTCAGATTTTTTTTTAAGTAAATCAAAATCTTTTGTAATATTTTTCAAATTCAATATTATAATGTGTTAACATCATTTGTCAAAACATTAATACATTTTTAAAACCATAAGTTAAAAATGCAAAGAAAAGTGAACACATTTCTACGATTCTGTAAATATAGTATGGCATATGTAGGAGTGGGAAATACAAAAAAAAAAATGTGCAACACATTTAATTTGGTATAGTCATTGTCACAGTACTGTAGACTAAACAAATAACAAATCAGAGAAACAATCAAAATGGAAATGAACATATATACTCTGTGGGATAGTGGGGTGTTCTGTAAAGGCCTGTGTTAGGCTAATGGTGAAATGCGTTAGCATGCCTTGGCCTTCTAATTTTTAACTTGTTTGAGAATGCCGCATATTCTTCTTTTCTACGCTCTAAATAAAAATTAAATAATATTTTTCATTGGCCCCAATACTAACATTTTTATGCAGCCTGATTTAACCCATGTGTCTTTTGTAAAGGGTAGCTAATTTGTTGTATGTCTGTCTGGGCACATCCAAAGCCAAATTGGCCCTAAAATTACAGGCGATTTCTCTTTGAATGAGACATTTGTACAGCTAGTACTAAAATATGCTATAGTTTATAAGTATCTCATCAGAGTGGCATCTGTACCCTCTAAGCACAGTGGGTCAGGGTTTCCTTGTCTGATTATAGTTGTTTCTAAGGGTTAGCATTTCTATGAATTTGTTTTTGTTTATAAATGTATTTATCCAGTAGGGTCTAAGCAAAGATACATAGAGCCTTTGCCTGCTCTGCCTAAAGGGATGGTGTTCTGCTTGTTATGATAATGTCCCGCACATAGGATGGCCTTCCTTTTTCAATGAGTATTTTATTTTAAAAAAACAACAGTTTAGATACTTAGAAATAATGCATTCATTTTATCAATACCAAACAAATTCCAAGAGAGCATAATTCATAATATAAAAATCCACAATACACAATTTTTTGAATACCCTTTAAAGAAGAAGACATGGGCGTAGATTTAAACAAGCAGCGGATGTTGGCAATCTACCCTCGTAGTTTACAGAGCGCTGGAAACAAGAGTTAAGGAAGCAGCAGTCGTAAGACTCCTTAACTCATCCGCCACCGTCGGAGGCGGCGGATAGCAATCGTCCCGATCTGATCAGATGATTGACAACCCCCTGCCTAGCGGCCGAATGGCTGCGAATCGGCAGAGGGCAGCATTGCACAAGCATTTCACTAGGAATGCTTGTGCAATGTTAAATGCTGGCTGTCGGCATTTAGCGATGTCGGGCGGACAGGATCCACTACAATCGTATTATGTCTGTCCGACATTTAGTAAATCGGCCCCTATGGAAAAAAGGGGGGGGGGTAAGGTGACTGCTGGATGTCTGCCTTGTATTAAAGGGATAACTCAGTGGGTGGACATAATCCACTTTAGCGGGATCATGTTCCACCGCACATCGATAAATGCCGACAGCCATACGCTGTCAGCATTTATCATTGCACAAAAAATTCTAGTGAAATGCTTATGCAATGCTGCCCCCTGCACATTCGTGGCCAATCGGCTGCAAGCAGGGGGTGCCAATTAACCCGATCGTATACGATCGGGCTGATTTCTGTCTGCCACCGTCACCTTATGAACCGCTGCTTTTTAATTCCTGATTCACGGTGAGCCTGAAGGCTCGCACGGAATAAGCTGGTTGACAGCTTTTATAAATCGGCCCCCGTAATCTTTGTTGGGCACCATCCCAATGACAGAACAATTACAGCTATTTCTAGTATTTGCATCTTTTTTTTCCCTAAGGGCAGATACACCTGTAAAATATACATTGAGGAAATAAAATCACATATATTGTTATAAATAGTTACATTAAAGTTTACCAAAATGCAGTTGTGGGTGCATAGAAATACTATTCTGGTAAAGGTTAAACATACCCTATTCTTTTTTAACCCATTCCATCTTTTTTTTTTACCAGCCAGTAGTAGAGACATTTTTTTGGTATGATGAAGAAGCTTCATTGGATTCAGATGGTTCTTCAATCTCCTGCCAAACCGACAGAACAGACCGCACACCCTGTACTCCAGATGAAGATGTGGAGGAGGTATTTCTATTGTTACATAAAACTACAGCAAATACACAAAACATCTAACATTTTCCATATAAGATTATAAAGTCTACCTTGACTGTAGCCAAGAGGTTCTAGGTTGGAATATGTTCATTAGCAGACATAGGAACATGATTTTTTTTCATTATTTTATATGTTTTTTCTACCATTTATAAATTGGTTTAAATAATTTTTTTGGCCTTACAATCTAAATATTTTAAGTTGTTTTTTGTTTATATATTAAGGTAATATAAAGAAAAAAGAGCCATGTATTTGTTATTATTTTTTTTTCAGTGCCTAAAATGAATTATTTGGAACTTAGATCACAATATCCTGAATACATGTGATAGTGTTTAATATAAAGATTTGCACTTTATGTGTTTACATTTAACATCCTACTTATTTGTCCAATCGTCTATTTTTTTTAATATCACTATGCATTTCAGTCATTATGGGGATATACTAAATTACTTTAGCACTATTATGAAAAGAGTTGAAAGATCTTTTTTAAGCAACATAAGGTGACCACAAACTCTCATGGCAACAGTGGGAACTTACAGCTAACAAACATGCTACCATCCTAATTCCAGAGTCTACAATTAGGGTTAACCCCTTTATTTCCCCACCTACAAGCCATGCCAGAATCAGTGCCAGTGGTTAACAGAGCTTGTCTTCTGTATTACAGGTAGCAATAACAAATGATTTCTCCTTCCCCAGCCATGCCAGCAAATATATCACCCATCAGTCCATTACCCAGCCATGCCAGACCATAATGATTTGGAGAATTCCTGCTTCCATTACCCAGGCATGCCAGAACTAGCAGCAAAAATAAATGAATAATTTCCCCCAATCAAGTACACACCTTACCTCTATTCTGGCAGTGTCCAACAAACATGTAATTTCCCACCCTCACCCTGCTGTGTTATTGCTAGAAATAATGTACCCCACTCCCACCCCATTTAAGTCAGTGCCAACATTCAAACAATCATCAATCTATAACTAATTAAATAAACCATCATTCACTGCCTCCATCTCCCCTATGGTAGTCACAATAGTCACTAAATTAAGAATATCAAAATGTTGCAAAATTATTCCACTCTATATTTTAAATCTCTTTTAATGTAATTTAAGTGTTCACTCAGATCAAGATATTCTGATTACATTGAAGATAACAGCCTTAAAAAAAGCAAAAATCTACATAAATAATTATCTGAATAAGTTAGCAATGAAAATTTGAACAACTCCTGTAGCAGTAGAAGTGATAGAGGCTTTTTGATTTTTGTTTTGTGTGCCAAATATGGTATTATTTTCCTGCAGCCATGCATTCAATGTGAAATAGTGGATATTAAAATACCTTGATTGAAACAATGAAACTTTGTTGTGAAATACCTTTGAATATATTAGGCTCTAGCAAAACCTTTAGCATTAGATTTATTGCACCTGAATTGACCCTGGTATACAATACTAAAAAGCTGCGTTTGTCTCTGACAGTGTAAACAATATATCACTTGCACCACCACGCTGTAGATGGGACTGGTGATGCATTTGGGCAAATATTTGTTCAATAAATAAAATGACACAATTTACAATAAAGAAATGTAGCTACATTTTGCAAAAATATAATTCAGTAAATGCACTCATTTTAAAAGTGTGTGTATGTGTGTATATCTAATCTATCTATCTATCTATCTATCTATCTATCTAGTCTATCTATCTATCTATCTATCTAATCTATATATATATTCAAGTTGAGAAATGTATGCACTCTCATCACCAAACTACAACCGCCAGGGTGCTATAAGCAAGGGTAGATAAAATGGATTAATGAAGAAGCACTCGCTGGACTTTGGATCATCCAGTGTCAAACTTTTTATAGTATTGTGACATTTCGGGACCTACAAATGTCCCTTCTTCTGACAAGCATCAAGTGGAAAAAACAAACATTTATAGGCCTGTATGACCCTCCCCATAAGGGCTTACCAATCAAAGATAGCCGTGTGTAAAAACCAGCAATCGTGTGCAAAACTACGGACTGACTACAATATATGTAATGTGACAAAAAAACCTAAAGTGGCAATAGCCAGCATATCAGATATGTGAAGTGTGAAGTAAGAAAAGATATAAGTGAAAAAAACGGGGGTATCATCGCCTCCGTTACAATGAATGCATATAATACTTTAACACCATAAACCAGCATGGCTATCAAAACAAATACCTCTAATTGGTTCTAGTACCAAACACAAATCGGATTTGTCCATATCAGTGAAACAACGCCCTCCTTTCTTCTGGAACTACAGTCAAAAACCAATAGATCACAACCGCGATCAACACTCTACGAATCTACAGGCAAAGCCCTCCAGCAAGCATACTGGAAAAGTTATGACCAGCCCTGCATGTTAAGGATATAATGTGATCACAAGTAAATACCCTAAAAAACTGTAACAGGCCCGCCCGCCCCCGGTTCTGAAGTATCAGCAAATAGGGAAAAGACAATGGAGCCATTGCATATAGGGTTGGACTTTATCGTTGTTGACATCTACTAACTTGCGCTCCTCATGTAGGTTAAAAATGCTACCAGTAATTCCAATATCATCACAAACAAGCAAAAATCCCGATTACCAACTATTCAAAGACAAAGTTTACATGATCTGCAATGCCCATATATGACAGATGGGGGCAGTCATGCCTCCCATATAGGGCAATGAACGCTTCATCCCAGCCGCACTAATATATGTAACCTATAACATATAGGTTAATATATATATATATATATATATATAATATGTAAGTAAAGCATTTAAAATCCTACTTCATTTGTATTATACTGTCCAAATATGTTTTTCTTCTCTGCTGCCTGAGTTCTATAGAACTATAGATTGATGAATACATACACTCATATTTAGTTGATTCTAGTGTTTATATTCTACAAAACAGCTTTTTATAGTTTGGATTTGATTGTATTTATCTGTTTATGTATTTATTTATTTTGTTGGTAACAAATCTTCAGTTTGTTGAAGCTCACTTTCCTGAGAGTATAGAGATGTTGTTGAGTTCTGTGATCAGTAACTTTTACATAGTACCCTTTCTTGATATTGCAGTGCATGGCCAAAGAAGAAACAGAATTGAGATTCCGCCAGCTGACTATGGAATACCAAGCGTTGCAGCGAGCATACGCTCTTCTGCAGGAACAAGTTGGTGGAACCCTCGATGCAGAACGCGAAGTTAAGGTCTAAATGAATGATTATTTATATATAATTAAAATATATGTGTTTATCATGTACTAGAATATTTTAATAGAGGAGGACTATTCGGTTTTTAAAATATTTTGTTAAATCAAATTAATAGTACAAAGTAGAAGAAAAACACATCTACATTAAAGTCCTCTGTATTTTTCATGAATATTTGTTAAAGGAATTCTGACCCATTTTTTTTCACAAAGACCGCTGCTCCATAACCTGTCCCGTCTGCTCTGAGCAGGCGGACAGACATCGCCGGAAATCAACCCCGATCGAGTATGATCGGGTATGATCGACCACCTCCCTGCTGGTGGCCCATTGGCCGCGAGTCTGCAGGGGCGGCGTTTGCACCAGCAACTCTTGTGAGCTTCTGGGTGCAATGCTGAATACGGAGAGCATATTGCTCGCCTTATTCAGCGAGGTCTGGCGGACCTGATCCGCACTGTCGGATAGGGTCCGCCAGAACTTGTTAAATATAGGGCCTAAGTATTTCTTTCACAATGCACTCTAGTTTCTCTGGGGCAGTGAGAGGAATTAATTTTAGATTTAACTTCCAGGAAAAGCAGGCAAAATCAATTATTTGGGAACCTTTCAACTTTTTTCTCTGTGCTTCATTAATCTTTATGGGGAATTCAGTTTTGAGGTATTTTTTTGGTCTTTTAATTACATTTTTCAAACACATAAAGTTAGTAGCTATAGGTAAAAAATAGTAATTTCCAGAATGTTCCAATTGTATTATGACAGAATATGAGTTGTAGTAACAAAAAATCGGGTAAGGTTAATTACACAGCAGATTTTGTTGTAATAAGTTACAAAATAAAAGGACAATGATGACATTGAATGTACTATTTATATCTCACAGACCATGAGAGCAGTTACAAGCAGATGTTTAGTAGATATCAGGCAAGGATAGAAGATCTAGAAAAGGCCATTGCTGAGCAGGGTCAGGGTAAGATTTCATTGCTGTTTTTGCTATTTTAGGTGGCTTCTATAATCACATTATATTATTATCAGTTTATTTGTATAGCGCTGCCAAGATTCCGTAGCGCTGGGTACAATGATAGGGGTATACAATGACAAAGATTGTGATAAAATACAAAACATAACAAAACTAAATAATCTAGCACAAAACTAAACTTAAAAGGGACATTGAACCCAAATTTTTTTTTTCACGATTCAGATAGATCATGCAATTTTAAGCAACTTCTCATTTATTCCTAGTATCAATTTTTCTTTGTTCTCTTGCTATCTTTATTTGAAAAAGAAGGCATCTAAGCTTTTGTTTGGTACAGTACTCTGGACAGCACTTTTTTTATTGGTGGATGAATTTATCCACCAATCAGCAAGAACAACCCAGGTTGTTCACCAAAAATGGTCCGGCATCTAAACTTACATTCTTGTATTCAAATAAAGATACCAAGAGAATGAAGACATTTGATAATAAGAGTAAATTAGAGAAAGTTACTTAAAATGTCATGCTCTATCTGAATCACAAAAGAAAAAATGGGTTCAGTGTCCCTTTAAAGGTAATGGTAAATCTAGCGTTTGTCAAATGCTAGGATTTACCTTCACTTAAGTTCTGGAAAAAACATCTTAATACTTTTTTTTTAAAATGACAAAATAAATACAAGTGTTGCTGGAATATAACAATGATATCCTTTATTTTTAAACCATATTATGTAGCCATTGAAGTTTACACAATAATTTAAATAATCCAAATGCTAGAGAGATTAGCAACTTACTTTCACCCATTGACTGCCCCAACTCCGAACAACCATGTAGATGAGAGGAGAGGGGTGTTAGATAAAGATATAAGGGATTATATAATATATAATGCATAACTTTCTCTCCAAACTCACATTTGGAGTAAGTATAAATAATTGATTGAATATAGTGCAACAAGAGGGGGTTAGAAATAAAATCCTGATGTCAAATATCTCTAAAATATTTTTTTGCTTTATGACCATAAACAATATTTTTTTCTAGGACACTAAGTGGATTGAAGAGAAACAAGCACTATATAAAAGGAACCAAGAACTCATAGAAAAAGTAAGATATAAACCCCCGTCACATAAAAAAGAGCAATGAGTGGTCTTGTTTACATTTTTTATTGGTATTTAAGAGGAATGTCAAAGTCAAAATTAAACTGTCATGCTTCAGGTAAGGCATTTAATCCTAAGAGACATTTCAATTTACCTTTGTCATCAATTTTACTTTTTTCTCTTGGTATCCTTTATTGAAAAGCATACATAGATAGGCTCAGGCGTCCATCTGTCTTGCAAAAGACAGTGAACAGTTCATAAAGGATGACGCTATATTAGGCTCTTTAGCTTTTATTGTCTAAGGCCTAGATTTAGAGTTTGGCGGTAGCCGTGAAAACCAGCGTTAGAGGCTCCTAACGCTGGTTTTAGGCTACCGCCGGTATTTGGAGTCACTGAAAAAGGGTCTAACGCTCACTTTTCAGCCGCGACTTTTCCATACCGCAAATCCCCTTACGTCAATTGCGTATCCTATCTTTTCAATGGGATCTTCCTAACTCCGGTATTTAGAGTCGTTTCTGAAGTGAGCGTTAGAGCTCTAACGACAAAACTCCAGCCGCAGAAAAAAAGCAGGAGTTAAGAGCTTCTGGGCTAACGCCGGTTCATAAAGCTCTTAACTACTGTACCCTAAAGTACACTAACACCCATAAACTACCTATGTACCCCTAAACTGAGGTCCCCCCACATCGCCGCAACTCGATTAAATTTTTTTAACCCCTAATCTGCCGACCGCCCACCTACGTTATACTTATGTACCCCTAATCTGCTGCCCCTAACACCGCCGACCCCTATATTATATTTATTAACCCCTAATCTGCCCCCCTCAACGTCGCCGACACCTGCCTACACTTATTAACCCCTAATCTGCCGAGCGGACCTGAGCGCTACTATAATAAAGTTATTAACCCCTAATCCGCCTCACTAACCCTATCATAAATAGTATTAACCCCTATCTGCCCTCCCTAACATCGCCGACACCTAACTTCAATTATTAACCCCTAATCTGACGACCGGAGCTCACCCGCTACTATAATAAATGGATTAACCCCTAAAGCTAAGTCTAACCCTAACACTAACACCCCCCTAACTTAAATATAATTTACATCTAACGAAATTAATTAACTCTTATTAAATAAATTATTCCTATTTAAAGATAAATACTTGCCTGTAAAATAAATATTAATCCTAAAATAGCTACAATGTAATTATAATTTATATTGTAGCTATATTAGGATTTAATATTTATTTTACAGGCAACTTTGTAATTATTTTAACCAGGTACAATAGCTATTAAATAGTTAAGAACTATTTAATAGTTACCTAGTTAAAATAATAACAAATTTACCTGTAAAATAAATCCTAACCTAAGTTATAATTAAACCTAACACTACCCTATCAATAAATTAATTAAATAAAATACCTACAATTACCTACAATAAAACCTAACACTACACTATCAATAATTAATTAAATACAATTCCTACAAATAACTACAATTACATAAACTAACTAAAGTACAAAAAATAAAAAAGAACTAAGTTACAAAAAATAAAAAAATATTTACAAACATAAGAAAAATATTACAACAATTTTAAACTAATTACACCTACTCTAAGCCCCCTAATAAAATAACAAAGACCCCCAAAATAAAAAAATGCCCTACCCTATTCTAAATTAATAGAGTTAAAAGCTCTTTTACCTTACCAGCCCTGAACAGGGCCCTTTGCGGGGCATGCTCCAAGAAAATCAGCTCTTTTGCCTGTAAAAAAAAACATACAATACCCCCCCCCAACATTACAACCCACCACCCACATACCCCTAATCTAACCCAAACCAAACACTAAGCCCCCTGAAGATCTTCCTACCTTGTCTTCACCTCAACAGTATCACCGATCCGTCCTGGCATCCGGTGCTGAAGAGGTCCAGAAGAGGCTCCAAAGTCTTCCTCCTATCCGGCAAGAAGAGGACATCCGGACCGGCAAACATCTTCATCCAAGCGGCATCTTCGCTCTTCTTCATCCGGTGCGGAGCGGGTCCATGTTGAAGCAGCCGACGCGGATCCATCCTCTTCTTTCTGCGTCTCCCGATGAATGACGGTTCCTTTAAGGGACGTCATCCAAGATGGCGTCCCTCGAATTCCGATTGGCTGATAGGATTCTATCAGCCAATCGGAATTAAGGTAGGAATATTCTGATTGGCTGATGGAATCAGCCAATCAGAATCAAGTTCAATCCGATTGGCTGATCCAATCAGCCAATCAGATTGAGCTTGCATTCTATTGGCTGTTTTTTCCTCGATCAGCCAATAGAATGCGAGCTCAATCTGATTGGCTGATTGGATCAGCCCAATCGGATTGAACTTGATTCTGATTGGCTGATTCCATCAGCCAATCAGAATATTCCTACCTTAATTCCGATTGCTGATAGAATCCTATCAGCCAATCGGAATTCGAGGGACGCCATCTTGGATGACGTCCCTTAAAGGAACCGTCATTCGTCGGGAGACGCAGAAAGAAGAGGATGGATCCGCGTCGGCTGCTTCAACATGGACCCGCTCCGCACCGGGATGGAAGAAGATCGAAGATGCCGCTTGGATGAAGATGTTTGCCGGTCCGGATGTCCTCTTCTTGCCGGATAGGAGGAAGGACTTTGGAGCCTCTTCTGGACCTCTTCAGCACCGGATGCCAGGACGGTTCGGTGATACCTGTTGTGGTGAAGACATGGTAGGAAGATCTTCAGGGGCTTAGTGTTAGGTTTATTTAAGGGGGGTTTGGGTTAGATTAGGGGTATGTGGGTGGTGGGTTGTAATGTTGGGGGGGGTATTGTATGTTTTTTTTACAGGCAAAAGAGCTGATTTTCTTGGGGCATGCCCCGCAAAGGGCCCTGTTCAGGGCTGGTAAGGTAAAAGAGCTTTTAACTCTATTAATTTAGAATAGGGTAGGGCATTTTTTTATTTGGGGTTCTTTGTTATTTTATTAGGGGGCTTAGAGTAGGTGTAATTAGTTTAAAATTGTTGTAATATTTTTCTTATGTTTGTAAATATTTTTTTATTTTTTGTAACTTAGTTCTTTTTTATTTTTTGTACTTTAGTTATTTATGTAATTGTAGTTATTTTTAGGAATTGTATTTAATTTATTTATTGATAGTGTAGTGTTAGGTTATATTGTAGGTAATTGTAGGTATTTTAGTAATTAATTTATTGATAGGGTAGTGTTTAGGTTTAATTATAACTTAGGTTAGGATTTATTATACAGGTAATTTTGTTATTATTTTAACTAGGTAACTATTAAATAGTTCTTAACTATTTAATAGCTATTGTACCTGGTTTAAAATAATTACAAAGTTGCCTGTAAAATAAATATTAATCCTAAAATAGCTACAATGTAATTATAATTTATATTGTAGCTATATTAGGATTTATTTTACAGGTAAGTAATTTATCTTTAAATAGAATCATTTATTTTAATAAGAGTTAATTAATTTCGTTAGATGTAAATTATATTTAAGTTAGGGGGGTGTTAGTGTTAGGGTTTAGACTTAGCTTTAGGGGTTAATCCATTTATTATAGTAGCGGTGAGCTCCGGTCGTCAGATTAGGGGTTAATAATTGAAGTTAGGTGTCGGCGATGTTAGGAGGGCAGATTAGGGGTTAATACTATTTATGATAGGGTTAGTGAGGCGGATTAGGGGTTAATACTTTATTATAGTAGCGCTCAGGTCCGCTCGGCAGATTAGGGGTTAATAAGTGTAGGCAGGTGTCGGCGACGTTGTGGGGGGCAGATTAGGGTGTTAATAAATATAATATAGGGGTCGGCGGTGTTAGGGGCAGCAGATTAGGGGTACATAAGGATAACGTAGGTGGCGGCGCTTTGCGGTCGGCAGATTAGGGGTTAATTATTGTAAGTAGCTGGCGGCGACATTGTGGGGGCAGGTTAGGGTTAATAAATATAATATAGGGGGTCGGCGGTGTTAGGGGCAGCAGATTAGGGGTACATAGGGATAATGTAAGTTGCGGCGGTTTATGGAGCGGAAGATTAGGGGGTTAATAATATCAATGCAGGGGTCAAGCGATAGCGGGGGGTGGAAGATTAGGGGTTAATAAGTGTAAGGTTAGGGGTGTTTAGACTCGGGGTACATGTTAGGAGTGTTAGGTGCAGACGTAGGAAGTGTTTCCCCATAGGAAACAATGGGGCTGCTGTTAGGAGCTGAACGCTGCTTTTTTACAGGTGTTAGGTTTTTTTTTCAGCTCAAACAGCCCCCATTGTTTTCCTATGGGAGAATCGTGCACGAGCACGTTTTTGAGGCTGGCCGCGTCCGTAAGCAACTCTGGTATCGAGAGTTGCATTGCGGTAAAAATGCTCTACGCTCCTTTTTTGGAGCCTAACGCAGCATTTTTTTGGACTCTCGATACCAGAGTTAAATTTTATGGTGCGGCCAGAAAAAAGCCTGCGTAGCGTTAACAACCCATCTACCACCAAACTCCAAATCTAGGCCTAAATTTGCAACTTGCTCTAATTACAGGTTAGTTTCTATTTCTTTATGAATCTTAGAGTCGGGTTGATTCACAAGCTTAGCAAGGTAGAGTTTATTACATTTTCAAGTAATAGGAACAAAATGACAAAGAGAAAAAATGAAACATAATATTACTGCCCTTTGGGTGAAGCTGCTGTGTTCCTTATTAATCTACAACTGCTTTCAGATGTTTATGTTCCAAAGGGAATTTCTCTGACTTTTAAAAGAAGATGATATCATCAAAATCGTGCAGTACCATGGCAACAGAGTATTACATCACTCACATGTGATCTTTCATTAAAGGGACATGAAATGCAAAAATTCTCTTTTGTAATTCAGACTGTGTGCATACAATTTAAAAAATTAAATAAAACTCAAATTTACTTATTTTATCAAATTTGCTTCATTCCTATAGTATTCTCTGTTGAAGAGATGACCAGGTAGGTGTCTAAAGGGACCACATGGCAGGAAAAAAAAGAACATTCTTGGAAAAACTGCTGCCATAAATGTGCTCCAGACACGTGCACACTCCTGAACTTACATCTCTGCATTTTAACAAAACATACCAAGAGAATGAAAAATATTTGATATTAGAAGTAAATTAGAACCTTGTTTATAAATGCATGCTGTATCTGAATCATGGAAGAAAAAAGATTTGAGTTTCATGTCCCTTTAACTCTGCTTTTCTATCCTTGTCCTTTCTTCCTGTTTTATTAGGAATAGCTCTAAACAAGAAGATGGGAAATAAAGTCGTATGTCTGGCACAAAGTTAACCACTAGAAAGGAAAGTACTCACAAAATGGGTTCTTTCCAATACAAAAACGGTTTTGTTTACCAAAATAGTTCTATTTGATTTTGTTTTTAGGAAGGCAGTAGCACCCTGCTGAAACACATTGAGGTGTTTTTTCATTTTTTTAATTAAAATCCACTACAGAAAGACTTCCGTTGTCAAGTATTTTGGAAAATAAACCCTTTTGTATTTTCTTTTAGTGCTTAACTTTGTGTCATAATTATTAATAATAATAATAATAAGGTAATAAATAAAAAAATAATATATAATATATATATATATTACAAAATCTGATGTAGAAAAACAAATTTTTCATACATTTATTAGTGATGAAAAACGGTTTATCCTATATTTCTGGGAGAGCTGGACACTATGGCAGACCTCCACAATGATAAATAAGTGCTTGGAGTACTTCCCATCTGCAGCCATAAATGAAATGAGTTCTTTTACATGGGAGATTAATATTCAGGTCATAAAAACCATCCCAGTAATATGTAGTGGGAATTCAGCCTTATTTGCATGAAGACTGAAGGAATCTGGTAATATTTCATAGGGTTAATGGAAGGGAAGTAATTTAAGTCCTATGGTTGAAAAGGCATCAATTCTAGATTTGCTTATTGTCTGTTTCGCCAGCTAATCGCCATATACGGATTACTGTTAAATATGTTGTCCTTTTTCCTTATGTTGTGATATAAAATATTTGTAGTAATATTATTTGGGTTTTCAAATTAGATTAATCCTTGAAAACATCTCTTCATTGTGTATAACAATATGCCTTTTGATTGATGCTTCTATAAAGATTATAGTTCTGTACAGAGGCGTAACTAGAACTCACTGGGCCCCAGGGCAAAGTCTGCAGCAGGGTCCCCTCATTTGAACAACACCGCTTCCATGTGTGTGTGTATGCATTTGTGTGTATATATATATATAGACACATACTCAAATACATACACACACAAATACATGCACACATGCATGGCATGCATACATACACATACAAAAACAGATGCACATATACACACAAACAAAAACACACACATTATGCACACAAACACATGCACACGTACACAAAAACACATGCACATACACACAACATATACACATACACACACATGCACAAGACAGAGTTAGATACAAAGCCTAGCAAATACCCATAACAAATACTACAGCACTAAGAAAATAAAACTTACCACAGCAGACTGCTTACTTCCTTTGCAGAGCTTTCTATTTCCTTTTTTTTTTGCACAACACGTTTAGCGATCTCTAGTGGTGATTCAAAAATTTTCATCTCTGTAAACAAGCTACTCTAAAATCTGATTCTAGTTAAAGGGCCATTATACACTAATTTTTTCTTTGCATAAATGTTTTGTAGATGATCTATTTATAAAGCCCATAAAGTTTGTTTTTTTTTAAATTTTTTATAATTTTGCTTATTTTTAAATAACATTGCTCTGATTTTCAGACTCCTAACCAAGCCCCAAAGTTTTATTTGAATACCGTCAGCTACCTTCTCCAGCTTGTTCCTGTTTGTGTAAAGGGTCTTTTCATATGCAAAAGAAGGGGGAGGGAGGAGTGTCTTATTTCCCACTTGCTTCTAAGTACGTTTTTAAACCATTTTATACTGGATTTTTATATCGTTATCTGTGCATCTTATTCTTTATAGTTGTGTCTATTACATGCAGTTATATGAAAAAGAGTGTATACTGTCCCTTTAAGCAGCTGCGGCCGGGATCCCTAAAAGGATGGGCCCAGTGGCAGTGGCGACCCTGAGACCCTTTAATTTCGCCCCTATTTTTGTACTATTGATGCTTCTTTTCATTAGAATCACATGACAACTTCAGATGGGTATCTTACCAAACTTATGCTCTCTTTACAGATAAAACAACTTGAGACAGATGAAGCCAAACTCAAGCATGATGTCCAAGATGTGAAAGACCAAAATGAGCTCTTGGAGTTTAGAATCTTAGAACTTGAAGTAAGTTTTCCATATGGAATTGGTATGGAATTGGTATCTTGATTCTCAAAGCTCATAACTCAAGGAAGATTATCTATAAAGATCATTCCTAAAAGGTCCTTTACAGGAAGGGAAATTTTATCTTGAAAATAAAATAAGCAGTTTAAAAATTGCATTGAAAGTATTAAGTAAAAAATGTAATGCCAAAATACAAAGTGAAAAGTGTATTAACATTGCAAAGTAAGATTTAAATAAAAAGTGAGTTATATTGAAATGCAAAGTAAAAGTCATATTAAAAGTAAAAATTGGATTTAAAATACAAATCAAATTTTATATGGAAACTACAAAATAAAATTAGAGTCACATTTCAAATACAATATACAAATTTGAATTTCAAGTTGTAATTAGAGTTCAAAATATAAATCATATGTTGTAAATCTTCCATTTAAATTGCATCTTGCATTAGATATTCTCTTTTTTTAATGTCTTATTGTACTCTATAAGCATTTTACCTCTGCAGTTTCACTGATGTATTTCACCAATTATACACAATGTACTTATTACACTTTTGAGAAAAAGATCTGTATGCAAAACTAGAAGCTTGGAAATCAGCTTCACCCAGCAGCAATTCAAACCTACTCCCAGCTAATGAGAGGCAAATACCTCAAAAACGTTTGTCCAATGATGGTTCTGAATTCATGCACTTACCCTGGCTAAGCTTAAAAGCTTTGTGTACAGCATTGATATGGTTTAAAATGAAGGTAAACTTTGATGAATGAAAGCCTGTTTTTTTAAAATACTATTTAAAACAGGGGCACTTTCATTCATCAAAGTTTAGAAAGCAGCCGTTTTGGTTAAAAACTTACCTTTGTTCTTTTCACAGCCAGAGCAGCTTCCCTCACCCGGAGATCCTCTCTTCACACGTCATCAATGACTAATCCAGCTTCCTCCAATCACAGCTTTCCCCCCAGGGGATTCATTGCCTTAGGCCAAGCCGTGATTGGAGAAAGCAGGATTAGTCATTGATGACATGTGAAGAGAGGATCTCCGGGTGGGGGAAGCTGCTCTGGCTGTGAAAAAAATCAAAGGTACGTTTTTAATCAAAACGGCTGCTTTCTAAAATTTTGATGAATGTAAGTGCCCCTGTTTTTAATAGTATTTTTAAAAATCGGGCTTTCGTTCATCAAAGTTTACCTTCACTTTAAAGGGAATCTGCCTAAAAGCAGGTTGAAGCAAAAAGGTGGGACATTGTGAACCTCATTTGCATAGCTTACCCAAAATCCTTTGTTGCATTGGAAACAATGTATGTAGAGGTTTTCTGTGGGAAAACAAGTCTTCTTTTTTGCCCTGATTTGTTACTGGGCTACACAATGACTTGTTTTCTCTACAATTAAAAAATTATTAGTGTTGTTCGGTCCCATGTTAAACTTGCTCTACCCTGTGAGATTCTGCATTCACTTAGTTTCTATAACATGTAGCTCAGCACTCTCTGGGATTTCCAGATTCAGTACCTTTTCTTAGAGAATTCAGGGAGTTAAGGTCTGCAAGTAGTTCACTCCATTCTGGTAGATTTTTTAGTATCAGTCCTATTTAAAGAGACACCAACATTAAAATTAAACCTTCATGATTCAGATAGCGCAATCATTTAGAAAAATAAATAAATTCCAATTCACTTCCATTATCAAATTGTGCACAGTCTTTTTGTAGGCACAATTTCTAAGGCACTAGTTCCTTCTGAGCATGTGCAAGAATTCACAGTGTATACGTATTTATATGAGTCTGTGATTGACTGGTGGCTGTCACATGATACAGGGGCAGGGGTGGAGCTAACATTTGTGCAGCAGGTGCAGTGGCACCAGGGCCCAAGTGCTGAGGCCCCATAGCAGCCAGTCTATACAAAGGTTTGTGCAGAATGTGCACAATCCTAATGCAGGGGAGCCTTTTATTAGTGCAGGTTGCATATCTATCATTCTATATATATATATCTATCTATCTTAGATTTATCTATCTATGTATCTATCTATGTATCTATCTTAGATTTATCTATCTATCATTGCTATTGCTTACTACTGAGTTATTTTTGCACCGGAGCCCTCTGTTGAGTAGGTCCACTAGTGTACAGGGACCCAGCAAATGAAAAGACATTTTGAAACATGTCTACAAATCTACTGCTGACAAAGTGCTATTTGTCTTTTTCTTATGAACTTGTTGAGTATGCAGTTCTAATGTATTTAATAATCCTTTAAGGAAGTCATGTAGAAACCCAAGGTTTACCATAGGTCAAAAGGATGACAAAAGAGAAGTGGAAAAAAGCAAGTGGCAGATATGTTTCATGTTTATAAAAAAAAAAAAAAACTAAACTAAAGCACAGTAGAGCAATGGTGAAATCAGGGAGGAAAGGAGTTAAATAAATGTTTTGGGTAAAGTCCTATGAACCTATGGCATTATTAAACCTATATATGTCTGACAGTTACTGAGCATGTCTGTTTTTGCATCTGGTAGCTAATAAGCTCTGCTATGTATTTAGGAAAGAGAAAGGAGATCACCTGCGATCACATTTCACCACATCCCATTTACAGAAGGAAAAAGTCCCCTTCAGGTTTATTGTGAAGCTGAAGGGGTTATGGTGAGTTCTGTATTCCTGGCTTATTTCTACACTCAGCTCTCATGATTAGCCCTGTTGTCATTATGTCTAATTTCACATTTTTAGGATATTGTTGTGTCAGAGCTGATGAAAAAATTGGACATCCTCGGAGATAACGCCGTAAGTGTATGTTCCTTTTATAAATTGTGCACGTCTTTTTGTCTTGTTTGTTTTTCTGCTATTTTCAAACAGGCTGTAAAATCAGAATTTTTTTTTTTAGCAGGAATATGGATAAAATGACCACATATTAATTATAGCTAATGGTTTATAAAAGGACATTTTTTTGTGTCTTTCTGCTATGTTCATCTTAAAAAATTAATTAAAAAAAATGGACAAGATTACACAAAAATATTGGCCCTATGTTGTGATGACATTGCTTGAGCGCAATAGTGCTTTTATTTTTGTACTCATATTCCTAGTAAAAAGTAATATTTTAGTGCTTGAGCGAAAGTCGAGGGTGCTAACATCTGCATGTCGCATAGCCTGGGTGCACTAAATCCCTCACATAACAGACTTTTATAGGGGGTGTTGAAAAACTCATACCAATTATTACTCGAGCGCTAAACCTCCGCTCAGGTAGTGGAGTTCTTTACTTATATTCATACTATGGTGTTGTTTTGAAATATGTGTTACAAACACTGCAAATATACATATACAGTATACATATAAAAGCATCTAAACATGTTGGATATTTTTTGCATAAAAAAAACATGAAGTAAAAGATATTTAAATTCAAACTAATATTTATCAATTGCAAACTTCCTACTAACTTTCATTGGCTGAATTTAAACAGTTTTTACTTATAGCTATTCAAGCAATAAAATGTCAACCAGTTAAGGTGAATGTAAACTTAAGACTAGTGCCCCACGGCCTTAGATAGACTTTTAAAAATCAACAAGGGTTTAATTCATCAAATATTTTATATGTATGTATTTTGCCCAATTTTTACCTATTTACTGTTGCGACGATAAGCGCAGCTCTCCCGTCCACCATATTTTCGAATTGATTGACAGATGATGATTTGTAAAAGAACTAATCCTTGATTCCCCCCAGGGGCGTTTAGCCCCTTTTGCATAAACGTCACGGCCCGGGGGGAAACAAGGATTAGTTCTTTTACGAATCGTCAACTGTCAATCAATTAGACAAAATGGCGAACGGGAGAGTTGCGCTTATTGTTGCAGCGGTAAATAGGTGAAAAATGGGCAAAATACATACATATAAAAGATTTAATGAATTAAACACTGGCTAATTTTTAAACGTATATCCAATGCCGTGGGGCACTAGTATTAAGTTTACATTCACTTTAATTGATTGTGTTTCAGATGGATAACAAAACTTTTTTGAGCATTATATTTAAGTCAATTATATATAGCCAAAATAGTTATTTTTAAATGAAATACTCCCTCTTGCCACTTCATCATTTGCGTGAGCGTACGTAGGTTTCTGTGTCTGCAAGTGTTATACTTTTAACTAAGGGTGATCAAAGACCAAAATTTGCATTTAATTATGAGCAATAACAGAATTTTTGCAATGTCTTCTTTTCCACTGCACCGCAGAGAGGCTGGTGTGTGTCATGCATGATTTAGAACCTTGCCCATTAACATGCTTCAAAGTGATTGTTTGACATGCACCCAGTTATATATATGGTAAACACATAGTCAAGAGGATTTCTAAGAGGTATCTCCCTAGACTACAAATCAGTGCTTATTTTGACATATTTAAATATTTTGTATCCGATCTTTTGCAAATCAATGCTTAATTTCTGATATATACTAAGCATATATAATATATATAAGCTTTGCTATCTCTTTAAAAATATTTTCCACTCTCAGGACTTAATTTTCAATATATCTTCAACTTTTTATTTCACCATATCACAGTCATCATATCAGGACCTTTTTCAAGACCAATTTTATATTTTAAATAAACATATTTTCTCTGTTGTCACAAAATATAAAATTGATCTTGTACACTTGAAATCTGGGCGCAAATCAGGCCTTTTTATTTGCATTGATTAAACATCTTAAATGGTGATTAAATGTTGAGTTTGCATAAAAAAGACTGAAAACTTTAGCATTAAAGTTATGGCAAACCTTAAAGGGATATGAAACCCACATTTTTTTTCTTTAATGATTCAGATAGAGCATGCAATTTTAAGCAACTTTCTAATTTACTCCTATTATCAAATGTTCTTTGTTCTCTTGGTATGAGCAGCAATGCACTACTGGTTGCTGACTGAACACATGGGTGAGCCAATGAAAATCAGTATATACATGCAGCAACCAATCAGCAGCTAGAACCTAGGTTCTTTGCTGCTCCTGAGATTTCCTAGATAAACATTTCAGCAAAGGTTAACAAGAGAAGGAAGCAAATGAAACAATATAATTAAATTGGAAAGTTGTTTAAAATTGTATTCTCTATCTGAATCATGAAAGAAAAAATTTGGGTTTCCTTTCCCTTTAACTAATATATTTAATCTTTGACATTAAAAAAGTATATGTGTATCTTTTTCTGTTTTTAATCCATCTGTTAAAGGGTTAAATTAGTGCATATAGTAATGCTTCTATTACAATGTTATGCCGGCCCACTTGGATGAACTCTTTTTTTTTATGCCAGTTCTAGTTAACATCCAATCAGCATGTGTGTCATTTGACAATCTTGAAGTCCAGCCCCTTTAAACCCCTTAGAAAGCCTATGTAGAGAGTGGATTTGACTGCTCTATACATCACAACCCAGTCAAAAGAGGAAATGAGGGGGGGGGGGGGAGGAACAGACAATACCAATTAGGATTATAAATCTTTTTTTATAAAATATATATAAACTTTTAAAAAAGATATATATTATGTGGTTTTACTTGCAAACTAATATATTTTTCATTGCAACATTCTTTTAGTCTGAAATTCACCATCACTTTATTTTTTCTGCTACTTTAAGATACATATATACAAAACATGGTTAACCACAGTAAGACTGTTACACCATATTTAATTAATATGACCTCTGAATTCTTAAAATCATTTATAGTTGAATTTGAATGTATTTTTAGTTTTTCTGTAAGATTTTAAGAAGAAGCAAATAAAACTAATCAGCTTTGCTAACTTGTTATAAATGTGTTTGCAGAACTTGGCTAATGACGAACAGGTGGTTATTATTCAAGCAAGAACTGTCCTAAATTTGGCTGAAAAGGTAAATTAATTTACTAATTTATCACTTTTAGAAAAAAATGTTTCTTTAAATTAAGTATTATAATTAAATCACTTGTGAATATTATGTCACAAGGATTTATTATGGGGTTGGGTTAAAACAACATTTTAAATGAGTTTACTTTACCAACACAAAAAATATTAGATATATGCTTTCAGATTCAGTTGAATTTAAAAAAAACCCCACTTATTCTACTGTATTCTTTGCAGTCACTCCACAATGAAAAATGAGCACCCCCTTTAGCAAATAAACAAATTTACTTTTATCATCAAACTTGCTTTGTTCTCTTTGTATCCTTTGTTGAAAGCTAAACCTAGATAGGCACATATGCTAATTTCTAAGCCCTTGAACGCTTTCTCTTATCTCAGTGCATTTTGACAGTTTTTCACAGTTAGACAGTGCTAGTTCATGTGTGCCATATAGATAACATTGTGATCACGACCGTGGAGTTATTTAAGAGTAAGCACTAATTGGCTAAAATGCAAGTCTGTCAAAAGAACTGAGATAAGGGGGCAGTCTGCAGAGGCTTAGATACAAGGTAATCACAGAGTTAAAATGTATATTAATATAACAGTGTCAGTTATGTAAAATTGGGGAATGGGTAATGAAGGGATTCTCTATATTTTTAAACAATAACAATTCTGGAGTAGACTGTCCCTTTAAGTTGTTGTTCAGCTGATCCTCTTCTGCCTTGAAGACATTCTGTTATAGGAAATAAGTGATTCACAAATTTCTGTTAACAAACCAGTAATGTTGACAAAATTCAGCCGCACTGAATGACTCCAGAGTTTAATCTTATATTTCATACCAAATGATTTGTCCTGGCATATGTATAAAAAAGATGTTGGGCTTATGTGTCTAGAACTCTGTGCAGGTTTAAACTGGGCATTATTTATCATTGTTCATATTGTAATTTGATGAAAATTTGTTGTCAAACTACCATGTCTCAAGAAGACAAAATATTTTTGCAGTCTATACCAGAAAATGATATGCTTAATTATGTGTCAGCTTCAGAATTTTCTCAGATGGTCATTTGATAATCAAGTAACTATAGTTGTGCTACCTGCTTACTAGAAGGAGTAAGGGGTTAAGTTTTAGGGGTCAAGTTATCAAGCTCCGTAAGGAGTTTGATGCCCCGTGTTTCTGGCAAGTCTGAAGGACCGTCAAAGACCGATGCTCCATAACCTCTCCGTCTGAGGCCGCGAACAGAAATAAACCCGATCAGATTCATTGACACTCCCTGCAAGCGGCTGATTGTTATGTTTAGTCGTCATAAAATAGCTGTTTTGTTATTATTTATGAAAGGGACAGTCTACTCCAGACTTTATATTGTTTAAAAAGATAGATAATCCCATTATTACTCAATCCTCACTTTTGCATAACCAACACTGTTATATTAATAAACATATTACCTCTGTGATTACCTTGTATTTAAGCCTCTGCAGACTGCACCTTTATCTTAGCGCTTTTGACATACATCAGTTTAGCCAACCAGTGCAGACTCCTAAATAACTCCACGGGAGTGAGCACAATGTTAACTATATGACACACATGAACTAGTATTGTCTAACTCTGAAAAACTTTCAAAATGCTGTGAGCTAAGAGGCGGTTTTCAACGGTTTTAGAAATCAGTTTGAGCCTACCTAGGTTTATGTTTTCAAAAATACCACCAAGGGAACAAAGCAAATTTGATGTTAAAAGTAAATTTGAAAGTTATGAAAGTTTAATTATGATAAGACTGTCCCTTTAACTTCTAGCCAAGTTTCTTAGCCACTTGGTAAGAATAAATGGTAGATATATAGGTCTATAGGCTTACACCTGTCTCCAGGGACACACCAAACTCAGTTAAAGCACTAATGTCTGATATATTAGGAAGTTCCATGTAAGAATGAACAAATTAACTGCAAACAGCTTTATTGGAACATTAAGAAGTACATAAATCATTCACAACTTATTCGACCAGGGGTTGTCTATTAAACATTTTATAGGGGTTTCTATTAATGTGCCTTTAGTTTTAATTTCAGTGTGATATAAATCTGCTCCTGGTTTTTGTGTCTAGTGGCTCCAGCAGATAGAGGTGACAGAATCTGCTCTTCAGCAGAAGATGGTGGACATTGAGCATGAGAAAGTAAGTTCAATAATGTAACTAACGGGGAATATTTCAAAATTAATAATGCTACTATGCATCTAATAATGCAGTAATGAGCAAAAAAACAGACTTAGAGGCCTATCTATCAAGCTCCAAATGGAGTTTGAGGGCCCGTGTTTCTGGCGAGCCTACAGGCTCGCCAGAAACAGCAGTTATGAAGCAGCGGTCTAAAGACCGCTGTTCCATAACCTTATGTGCCTGCTCTGATGAGGCGGACAGAGATTGACACAATTCAACCCGATGGAGTATGATCAGGTTGATTGACAACCCCCTGTTTGTGGCCGATTGGTCGCAAATCTGCAGGGGGCAGCGTTGCACCAGCAGCTCACAAGAGCTGCTTGTGCAATGCTGAATACAGAGAGCGTATTGCTCTCTGCATTCAGCGAGGTCTGTCGGACCTGATCCGCACTGTCGGATCAGGTCCGATAGACCTTTGATAAATAGGCCTTTTTGTCTTTTTCATAGGAATTGTTCACCAAGCAGAAAGGGTATCTGGAAGATGAGCTGGACTTCCGGAAACAGTCATTGGATCAAGCCCATAAGGTAAGCTTTTATTAAAACGTTCTGCTGGCAGCACTCCAGGTACTGAAGGTTTTTTTTTGGTTAGTAGTAGATACCAGACGAGTTGTGGACTACCTTCCATTGGGTATTTAATTTCCTGACTAGAAATAAGGTCATGGGGCCTAGATTTAATAAAACCTGTTCATGAAACTAATATCTGAAAAAAACTCACTGCAAAATAGCAACTCAAAAATGACAGAATTCATTAAGTGCCACTCAGCAGCAATATATACAGTCATAAAGCTTCCAACTGTGAAGTTATTTCATATTCTTGCCATACAGTATATTTACATTCACAAAACACTTGTGTGCTCTTACCTTGGCACAGCATATCTTAGAGTTGGAGGCAATGCTATATGATGCCCTGCAACAGGAAGCTGGTGCTAAGATGTTCCAAATACTTTCTGAGGAAGAAAGGGAGAAACTGAAATGCGCAGTAGAACAGTGGAAACGTCAAGTGATGAGTGAGCTTCGAGAAAGAGATGCCCAGATCTTGCGTGAGAGGATGGAGATTATTCAGCATGCTCAACAGGTAAAGAATAACTGGGCATCCTACATATTCATAGCAGCCATATAGAGCAAGATAAGATCATGAGATGGAAAATGTTGCATCATTATAAAAAGGTAAAACTTTTGAAATATTTTTTTTTCTAAATGATTTTTAAATATGTGGTTTTTAGAAATAGAAAAAAAATAGAAATACTTTAAGCCAGATACATTTAAAGTGCTTTGTAGTTCCCAAGTATGGCCACTGTTTCCTGATCAAAGACTTGAATGTCCCATTACGTCCCCCAGTTAAGATCTCACAAGGCTCCCCTACCTGCCCCCTTTTGTAACAAACAATGGGCCACATTATGTCCCCCAGTTCAGATCTCACAAGGCTCCCCTACCAGCCCCCTTTTGTAATAAACAATGGGCCACATTATGTCCCCCAGTTAAGATCTCACAAGGCTCCCCTACCTGCACCCTTTTGTAACAAACAATGGGCCACATTATGTCCCCCAGTTCAGATCTCACAAGGCTCCCCTACCTGCCCCCTTTTGTAACAAACAATGGGCCACATTATGTCCCCCAGTTCAGATCTCACAAGGCTCCCCTACCAGCCCCCTTTTGTAACAAACAATGGGCCACAATATGTCCCCCAGTTAAGATCTCACAAGGCTCCCCTACCTGCACCCTTTTGTAACAAACAATGGGCCACATTATGTCCCCAGTTCAGATCTCACAAGGCTCCCCTACCTGCCCCCTTTTGTAACAAACAATGGGCCACATTATGTCCCCCAGTTCAGATCTCACAAGGCTCCCCTACCAGCCCCCTTTTGTAACAAACAATGGGCCACATTATGTCCCCCAGTTAAGATCTCACAAGGCTCCCCTACCTGCACCCTTTTGTAACAAACAATGGGCCACATTATGTCCCCCAGTTCAGATCTCACAAGGCTCCCCTACTTGCCCCCTTTTGTAACAAACAATGGGCCACATTATGTCCCCCAGTTCAGATCTCACAAGGCTCCCATACCTGCCCCCCTTTTTAACAAACAATGGGCTGGATACTATGGTTGTCACTATTGATAGCACCATGATTGCAGCTTAGCAAGAACCCTGGCCATTATCAAAAGCAGCTTGCAGGAGATCAAACCCCAGTTGGCAAATCAAGTACTTTGTACTCTGCCATGAGCGTCTTTGAACTTAGATTAGTCTACAAAAACACAGTCACAAAGACTCTATCTTCTTTGAGGGAATCTTAAGGAGATACAATGTTGCAAGGCAGCAGGTTCTCACTTTACAGTTTTAGTTATGATTAAATTTAGTATAAGAATATAAGTCCTATCCATAAAAACAAGTTGTTGCCATCTTGTTGTCAGATTACGCCGAAAGGGAAACAGTGCTTGAACAAATAATAGAAATAAATATTGTCAGAACCAATACTTGTCTATGTTTAAAAGTGACCATATAGCGATAGAAAAAGGGTGCACAGTCTGCCCGTCATGACATCATAAAAGTTGCAATTAGATGGTTTATCAGTGATGCAGATGGTAACGGATTACAATAGGTGCTCATTTTAAAACTCAGTTATGAAAACGTCACTACTGTTAGAGACAAAACACAACAGTGCAAGTGTAACTTTTAGTAATATTAAAAATACATTAGTTGTAGATGTTGGGGCCCTTAAGGGCATTTTCCTGCTTCTACTATCCATAATGAACTAGGAGAGAAAATATAAAAAACATAAAGAGATAGCTGTTTCATTCGGTGAGACCTGCAATTGTCTATAATAAAACAAGGCATGTTGTTCTGTTGAAGAAATTAACCGTAACATTGATTCCATTAAAATATTGTAAATATTGCATTTTTGCAGTTATAATTTGTTACAGATATTTTTACTCTCTGTTTTGTTTTTCAGAGAATAAAGGAGCTGGAAGAAAAAATAGAGTTTCAAAAAAGACAAATTAAAGAGTTAGAAGAAAAGGTAACTTTTTCCCTGGATTTAGCCAATCAGGTTTCAGTAAACTATTTTTTCTTTATTGAGGTTTCAGAACATTACATTCATATAAAGGAATAAATAAATTCTGAATTTAAAAGTTGGTTCACACTATAATTGAAAGTGACATAAAGACATTTATGACAGAGCCGAAATAACAGCATAGGATTGTCTATCCAACTCAAACGTTTTCCAACTGATTAAACAAAAGTAAACTGTAAACCCTCCTCCTACTAGTGACGGAACCAAAATGCCCCAAAGGATCAAGGAATGATGTGAATTTCAAAATGTCTAAGGAACTATAGAAGGACAGTTTATCTGTCAGGACTTTGTAAGGGGTTCTACTAGATAAGACGCTGTTTCTAAATAGAAGAAAAAGATAAAACATGAGGTAAACTATCTGGAAAATATTAAGGAATTTGATTTCTCCATAACCTTGTTTTATAATGTAGTATGGAAGTAAACCACTGCATTGTAGCTTAAAGAACATGAAACAATATGAACTAGTATCAATTCTGATTTTAATAGTTATAGTGTAGTGATCTAGATTTTAATAAAGACACAGATGAATATTTTGCTTAATCTTTCAATTTACTGCCTTTCAAAGAACACAATAACACGTTTAAATTAAAGACACAACGTACAGCATAATGTGAAAAACAAGACAGCAAATTAAAACTAGCAATTCAATGGGGAAAAACTTTGAAGAGTTACCAGGAAGACCAAACTGGAGAACTTGGAGAAGAAGATATTTAAAAGAATATGTGTCTCTTTGTCTTTAATAAAATCTAGATTTCTAAGGGTTTTGAAGGCAGAAGCTCCTCTTACAGAATAAGCAGAAAAGATATCTTCAATACCAACAAGGGGCATGATCCAGTTTACTCACCTTATAGTAGAGGTGAAATACTTATGAGAAGAAACAAAGGGAATTAAAAATTGAGAAGCAGAGGAGTTATAAAAAGGTTCTAGACATTCTTTTAGACAGTTAACACATAACTGAGGTTGGTCAGGGAAATAAGGAAAGAAGATGAGGCAAACATTTGGTTTTGTGAGAAAGAATGAAAGTGGCCACAAATGGAGGAAACATTTTAGCATTATACTCTAGGTTGTACATTGGAAACTCTACAGTAGGAGAAAAGACAAAGAAAAATAGCTAATTTAGTGAATAGATGTTTCCAAGAAAATAGATTTTTAGGGGTGCACTTACAAAGGAAAGAATAAACTAGATCAACATCCCAAAAGAATGAGTATTTATAGGTACAAGACTTAAAATGGATAGCTTTAACCCCTTAATGTCAGGGGTTTTTCCCTGTTTTGCTTGCCATGTGCTGCTGGCAGCCATTTTACTCACCTCTCTTGCTGACTCTGGTGCATAGTGTGTGATGCTGCTCATTTCCTGCATGCCCTTTTATGGCCAGACTGGTGTACATCATCCGTGTGTACAACAGGTTGCAGTCTCAGAATTGTGATGTCATCACTTATTATTTAAAGGGCCTCTGTTCAGTATGCTTTGCCCTTGCATTGTCTCAGACCCGTTTGTGAGTTCCAGTGTATTACCTGGCTGTCTGACGTCCCTCCTGGTTCCTGATCCCTGCTGTTCTCCTTGTTCCTGATTCCGGCTCGTCTGACTACTCGCTTTGGCTCCTGACTCAGCTCGTCTGACTATTCACTTTGGCTCCTGACTCGGCTCGTCTGACTACCAGCTCTGGTTTTGATTCCTGGCTTGTTATTTGACTTGTGGACTTTTAATTATTTTTTGCTATTAATAAAGGTGTGATTATTTTTGCACTTCTCATCTCAGTCTGATTCCTGGCACCCTGACATTACACAAGGGCCATGAATCCTGATGGTGCTAATAATCCACCTTTACCTGCCATCATTTCCAGGATGGATGAACAGGATCACCGCTTGGATCAATTTGCACTAGCCCTGCAAACCCTGCTGACTCGCACAGCACATTTGGACCAAAGTGTCCCGCAAGTTATGTCTGCTCCTGTTTCCACTGCTGCATGTAGTCCTACCAGGATCATGTCCGGTTCTGCACCTCTACCTCAGCAATTTGGAGGCGATCCTAATCAGTGCAGAGGATTTTTGAACCAGGTTGGCATTTACTTTGAGATGTTACCTCAGGCGTTTTCCTCTGCATCGATTATAGGGGTCTTAATCGTCTTACCATTAAGAATGCTTACCCTATTCCGCTCATTATGGTACTCTTTCACCACCTCAAGGGAGCTACAGTCTTTTCTAAACTTGATTTGAGAGGAGCGTACAATCTCGTTAGGATCAAGGAGGGCCATGAATGGAAAACAGCATTTAACACCAGGAGCGGGAATTATGAGTATCTTGTAATGCCCTTTGGCCTATGTAATGTTGCTGCTGTTTTCCAGGAATTTATTAATGATGTCCGTAACCTTCCTAGGTTATGTTTTCTCAATTGCAGGGTTCTTCATGGATCCTGACAAGTTGTCTGCAGTTCTGCAGTGGCCTTGCCCAGTTGATCGTCGGTCTATTCAACGTTTTTTGGGGTTCGCCAATTACTATAGAAAGTTTATTAAAAACTTTTCTTCCTTGGTCAAACCTATCACAGACATGACCCATAAAGAGAATGATCCACTCCATTGGTCACCTACTGCCATTAAGGCCTTTGATAGTCTCAAGACTGCCTTTGCTGTCACTCTATTTCTGACTCATCCTAACCCTGTCCTGCCTTTCGTTTTTGAGGTCGATGCGTCTGAGACTGGAGTAGGTGCCCTCTTGTCTCAACGTCCTATGCCTGATGGTTCCTTGCATCCGTGTGGTTTCTTCTCTAAGAAATTGTCTCCAGCGGAGTGCAATTATGAAATTGGTGACAGGGAGTTACTGGCTATAATTTTGGCAGTCAAGGAATGGAGGCATCTTCTCGAGGGTACTAACTTACCAGTGCTCATTCTTACTGACCACAAGAATTTAACTTATATATCTGAAGCAAAATGATTTGGTCTGTCACTCGAAAATTCTGGTGGCCAGGTCTTCGTTCTAATGTTGCTGCGTATGTTGCCTCCTGCTCAGTTTGTGCACAGAATAAGACTCCATGATGTCTTCCTGTGGGTCTTCTCCAACCTATTGATAATGGTGAGCATACTTGGACACATCTTTCCATGGACTTCATTGTCGAGCTCCCTGTTTCCAATGGTAATACTGTTATCCTTATGGTGGTTGACCGTTTTTCTAAAATGTCACATTGCATTCCCTTGAAGAAGTTGCCTACCGCTCAGGAGCTTGCTTCAATATTTGCCCAGGAGGTCTTCCGTTTACATGGGTTACCCAAGGAGATAGTGTCGGACCGGGTAGCCAGTTTGTCTCCAGATTTTGGCTTTCCTTTTGTGCTCCAATGGGGATCCAGTTTTCCTTCTCCTCGGCATATCACCCTCAATCCAATGGGGCTGCGGAACGGTCTAATCAAGCTCTGGAACATTTCCTCCATTGCTATGTCTCAGATCACCACAATAATTGGTCTGAACTGTTACCTTGGGCTGAGTTTGCTCGTAATAGTGCTATTAATGCTTCCTCCAAGTTATCCCCGTTCATGGCGAATTATGGGTCTCAACCATCCTTGTTGCCCGATTCATTCATGTATCAAGGTATTCCGGCTTTGGAGAAGCATCTCCGGCAACTCCGTTCTGGGTGTAGATTCAGGATTGCCTTCATCGTTCTATGCAGCGCCAAAAGTTCCAGGCTGATCGTAGGCATCTGCCCGCGCCTTCCTACCAGGTTGGTGAGAGGGTTTGGCTGTCCTCCTGAACTTGAACTTTCGTGTGCCTTCCAATAAACTGGCTCCCTGTTATGTTGGTCCTTTTCGAATACTCTGATGGGTCAATCCTGTGACCTACGCTCTTGACCTTCCTCCTGCAATGCCCATTTCCAATGTTTTTCATGTCTCCCTCTTGAAACCATTGGTTTGTAATTGGTTTACAAGTGTGTTGCCTCGCCCCCATCCTATCTTTATTGACAACCATGAAGAATATGAGGTCAGCAGCATTATTGACTCTTCTATGCCCAAGGGAATGCTCACAGTATTTGGTTCACTGGAGGGGCTACGGTCCGGAGGAGCATTCATGGGTTCCCTCCTCTGATGTTCATGCTCCCGCCCTCCTCCGTGCCTTCCATGCCAGTTTCCCCAATAAGCCTTTTGTCCTCCCATGGGGGAGGGGTCATTGAGGGGTGGGTACTGTCAGGGTTTTTTCCCTGCTTTGTTTGCCATGTGCTGCTGGCAGCCATTTTACTCACCTCTCTTGCCGACTCTGGTGCATAGTGTGTGATGCTGCTCCTTTCCTGCATGCCCTTTTATGACCAGACTGGTGTACATCATCTGTGTGAGACAGGTTGCAGTCTCAGAATTGTGATGTCATCACTTATTATTTAAAGGGCCTCTGTTCAGTATGCTTTGCCCTTGCATTGTCTCAGACCCATTTGTGAGTTCCAGTGTATTACCTGGCTGTCTGACGTCCCTCCTGATTCCTGATCCCTGGGTTGTTTCTGACTCTGCTGTTCTCCTTGTTCCTGATTCCGGCTCGTCTGACTACTCGCTTTGGCTCCTGACTCGGCTCGTCTGACTATTCACTTTGGCTCCTGACTCGGCTCGTCTGACTACCAGCTCTGGTTTTGATTCCTGGCTTGTTATTTGACTTGTGGACTTTTTATTATTTTTTGCTATTAATAAAGGTGTGATTATTTTTGCACTTCTTGTCTCAGTCTGATTCCTGGCACCCTGACACTTATAATATAATATAATAAACGCAACATACCATGTACGTCGCTGGTCATTAAAGGTTTTCTTGTTTATAAAAGCGCGGTTCCTGGGGCTTGCTATTATACCTTCCCTTCTTCCTGCTGGTCACGGAACAGTGTGGTCTCGCTATTCCCATAATAATGTAATCCCCATAAAAGGACCAGCGACGTACGGGGGTTAAGCAACCTATAAACATGAGGGTGTTTTCCAATGGGAAGTGCATTAATTAACACGTTACCTGCTGATATGGCAGAATTGGCAGGATTGACAAACCTACAGGCAAGACCAGAGTGAAAAAGATTAGAAACATAATTTAATAATAATCTGAGTTATAGGAGCTGAAATGGATCCAGAGGAAATTATAGAAACAATATTAAACAAGAGAGCTGCACAAAACATTGACCTATTTTCAGTTGAAAGCATCAGGAAAAAAAGCAAAACAAGGCACTTTCTCATCTGATAGAATATACTTCTATACATATTTGTAACTAATATATTTAGTGCTGGTAATCTCAAACCATTATTGACAATGTCTCTGACATATAGTAATTCAGGTTTTTTTTTTTCTTACAAATAGCAGGTCTCCCATAAAATAACAATGCAGTATAGAGAAAACTATTAATTTCTGCATTACTGCTTAATAAAGCACGTACCATTCATAATGACTAAAATACCTTCTTGTATCTGTCAGCATTTATTGATTTACATTTACTTGTTTAGAATTGAAGAATATTTTGTAATATATTTTGTGCAAAAAAGCAAACACAATTTCAGTTCATCTAACCTATTTCCTTTTTTTTTTTTCAGTTTTTATTTTTGTTTTTATTTTTCTCTTTAGCTTTTATACTTTGGTCGTAGATCGTCAGCACATAATGCTGGGTAAGTTTTAGTTTTAAGTTTTAACCATACACTTTGGGGCCAATTTATGAAAGGCCTGTCGGACATGATCCGACATTGAGGATCATGTCCGACAAACCTCGCTGAATGTGGAGAGCAATACGCTCTCTCCGCATTCAGCATTGCACCAGCAGCTCTTGCAAATTGTTTGGAGCAACGCCGCCCCCTGCAGATTTGCGGCCAATCGGCCGCTAGCTGCGGGGTGTCAATCAACCCAATCGTATTCGATCGAGTTGATTTGCGGCGATGTCTGTCCGCCTCCTCAGTGCAGACGGACAGGTTATGGAGCAGCGGTCACTGGCCTGAGTGCTCGCCAGAAACACGGGGCTTCAAGCTCCATATGGAGCTTGATAGATAGGCCCCTTTGCTTCAGTAAGTTAATAGTTTGGAAACTCCTCAGGAACAACACTGGGCATTGTCTTGAGGATGGGGTTAATCACTATCTTTTACTTGCTTAACCCTTTCGCTGCTAAGCCTTTTTTCACCCCGGTGCTGCACCAGTTTTGAGCTTTTTTTGCTACCTACATTTAAACTCTATTGTAAGTCACATTTCAGGGAGTGACCCACACAAATTGTATATAATTTTTTTTCAGCAAGCCCAGCAGATTCACAATATACCATTATTATTTTTATAATTCATGGCATCAGAGATAACTGCGGCAAAAACGGTAAAATATTTTTGCTTAGATTTTACAACCCAATTTCAAAAAAGCTCTTGTTTCCATTGAGCCGTAATTAGGTTTGTGTGCACTCGCAAACTGATAAATATGCTGTCGGAAGTAATATCGTTCACCAACTGTTTCCAATGGCCCGTTATACCTTAATTTTGGCAACCGGACTCTCACTGCTGAAAACATTTTCGTGTCCCATACAAAGTATCAGAAGCTGCTAATCTATAAATAACACCAGGTTTTGCAAACCGTTAATACACTGTTGGAGGCTGCCGATACATTAAGAAACATTACACCCAGCTCAACTAGGTGTAAAAGAGGAAAAAGGAGCTTTTTGAGACCTATTTCCCATTGAAATCTAACCCACCTCCCAAAAATAAAACTGACACATCAAAACCCCTCTATCCGCCATCACAACTTGGGCGAGATTACACATATATGGCGCAGGCTTCAGTGCAAGCGCTGCAATCGGCGCCGCCAGTAATTTCACCTTGCACATCAGAGTATTACACATAGGGTGCTGGCAGTTCATAAAGTGCCGTAAGCCAGATAAACTAGCGATGTACAGGAATGAGTGTAAATACAAATTTCAGGAGCCGCTAGTGACTTATGTTATGGCACTTTAGAAACTGCTGGCGCCTAAGAATAGTTAAAAAAATATATAAAATCTCCCGTAAATGTCTAACCAGCCTCCCAAAAATAAACTCGACACGTAAAACCCCTATATCCGCCATCAAACATCGGAACTAATAAAAGTATTAACCCCTAAACCTACAACCCCCCACAGCGCAATATGCCTAATTAATTTTAATTCCAATATTCAGCACAAGGATTTACGTGATGAAAATGGATAAATTTTACTCCATTTTCACTTCACCACACAAAGGCAGCCGCAGCAAGCCTTGCGCTGAGTATGTGAGCACAGTAACTTCTGTAACTGCCTAAAAATATAAACTAACACATGCGCAATATCTATCTACCTGTCAACCACAATGTCCCATTGCAATAATTTATAAAGTATATTAACCCCTATATCCACCATCAAATCCACACCGCAAGTAATAATTACATTATTAACCCCTATATCCGCCATCAAACCCACACCGCAAGTAATAATTACATTATTTACCCCTATATCTGCCATCAAACCCACACCACAAGTAATAACTAAAGTATTAACCCCTAAATCTGCCAACCCCAACATCGCAAACTAGCTAATAAAACTATTAACCCCTAATTTGCCATACCCACACAACACACACACATATACACACACATATATACACACACATATATACACATACACACACACATATACACACACACACATATACACATACCCACACTCATACACACACATACATACACACATACATACACACATACACATAAACACATATACACACACACACATATACATACACACAAACACATTTACACACACACTTATACATACACACACATACATACACACACACATACAGTCACACACATACACACAGTCACACACATACACACGCATACACATACACACGCATACACATACACACACACATATACACACAGTCACACACATATACACACACACACACACACACACACATACATATATATATATATATTTTAATTTCAGTTTTTTATCTCCCCCCCCCCATAATTTTAATGAATTTTGGTTTAACCATGAAAATAGCTTTTCCAATGCAGCAATCAGAAATCTATCTCCTACTGATGAGTTCTAAAAAGAACGAAACAGGCTTGTCTAGTGAGTGATTTCTGATTTGCTGTCATATTCCTGTTTAAAAGGATCGCTGTGTTAAAACAGTATTTTTGAAGCAAAAAAACTGAGAATTTGCATACCTAATTTGCATATCTTACCCACAATTCTCTTGTGCATTGGAGACATTGCATATTAAGAATTTCTGGGCTAAAGCAAGGGGGATACTTGCTTAGATGTACTAATTTCCTATGCAAATATTTACATTGATTTAATTTTGAGACATGGAGGATTTTAATTTCAGTTTTTTATCTCCCCCCCCATAATTTTAATGAATTTTGGTTTAACCATGAAAATAGCTTTTCCAATGCAGCAATCAGAAATCTATCTCCTACTGATGAGTTCTAAAAAGAACGAAACAGGCTTGTCTAGTGAGTGATTTCTGATTTGCTGTCATATTCCTGTTTAAAAGGATCGCTGTGTTAAAACAGTATTTTTGAAGCAAAAAAACTGAGAATTTGCATACCTAATTTGCATATCTTACCCACAATTCTCTTGTGCATTGGAGACATTGCATATTAAGAATTTCTGGGCTAAAGCAAGCGGGGATACTTGCTTAGATGTATTAATTTCCTATGCAAATATTTACATTGATTTATATATATATATATATATATATACACTAGACCATTGTTAATTAAACTGAAAAAATATAGTTTTGTATTTAAATGCAATTTTATGTATATGAATGATAAAAGATTAGTTTTAAAGAGCAGATCATCTAAATAAGGAATACAAATAAGAACAGACTTACTCCTGCAAGTTACACTTCAGTGATTACAGGACCATTAAGCAGTAAAACACGGAGCTACACTCCCTCCCTCCCACATAAACTACTGCCCTCATAGCTAACATTTGGAGACAACTTAGCCTTATGATTGCCAGAAAGGGTTATACTATTGCAGCTCTCTCTCTGTTAAAAAATGTTTTACCTCCAGTGGACTGAGCTTGCTGAGCTAAAGATAAACAGCAGACAGAAGAGGGGGAGGAATCGTGCTGAGATTCTACCATGCTCACTGCTAGAGTGCAGCTTCCTACGATTTCCATGTGCTGTGCTCTGACAGGCAGACACCAGCTATTAAAGTAAAAAAAATACAGACCAGAGGTGCACATCCAGTCTCCAGGCAGACTTAATCTGACAGACCGAATGGATTCAAGATAAAAAAAAATAAACTTTCTCCTCTCTAGCTCCACTGTGTTAAATAAATCTTAACACAGTGCAGATCTGTTTGAAGAGTCCTGCACTTTCTGCAGGTGTCTTGCACTTTCTGCAATGACATCACAGATCACACTATGTTCTGCCTTGGGGGGCCCAATGTTGCTTTCTGTAAACCAAGGCAGCAAGACAAGTCAGAGAGTTAAAACTCAGCAGCGTAGACCCTTTTTTCCTCTGTGCAAGAGAATATATCACGTGATAAACTCCACATTTTTTTATTCTAATCATTGGTGAACCTTGTCTTTTGATAGGCCCTTAAAGGGACAGTATACTGTAAAATAGTTTTTCCCTTAATGTGTTTACAATTGCTTCTTTTACCAACTGCAGAGTAAAAAATGTATGAAAATTAGCTTTTAAGGCTTATTTGTGTATATTAAAGCTGCTTCTTTATCTTATATCTGTCCTTAAAACAATCACCAGTACTTTGAGAGAACAATGGAAAATCAGCATTTTATTGCCTTATCTCTGCTATATCCCACTGGAAGTGTAATTTCTTCTGCTGGCTGCGTTTACAAAGCTTATCTATAGCTGGTACGCGCGGCCACAAACTTTCAGAATAGGTGGGGATACCACATGCTAAATCAACAATTTCAAATGCCAATATACGGGTAAAGGAGCTACTTGTTAACAATTTAATACACTCCAGCAGCTTATCTATAGCTGGTACGCGCGGCCACAAACTTTCAGAATAGGTGGGGATACCACATGCTAAATCAACAATTTCAAATGCCAATATACGGGTAAAGGAGCTACTTGTTAACAATTTAATACACTCCAGCAGGTAAAGTGGATCATTGGGAACAAATTAAAGGGGAGAAAATTTTTGAGTAAACTGTCCCTTTAATGAAGCTTGTCTGTGATAGGCCCTTCGAGCTGAACATATCATTGGCTATTTGGGAAATGCCTCCCTGAGCAGCCAAATATCTTTTAGTTGTAATACCATTTCTGAACTATAGGTGGCAGCAGACAACCAGAAATGCACTTTCATGATCAATATTGCTAACAGTCTAGTATCTAACCTTTAAAATGTTTATTAAATATACTTTAATTTCCAGTATTAATAAACTTTTCTGGTCAACATATATATCCCATTTAATATAATTGAAAATGTACAATTTGAGATCAAACACAAGTATTTTATCAATTCTATGTTAAAATATGCTTATTGGAGTCTCATTCCTTTTCAATATAAATATAGCCCACATCTTTGTACATCTCTTGATAGTGTTATTTTGAGTGCATGAAAAACACAATTTATATATAATTTCTGGGACAATATACTGTTTTCTCCTCGGTCTGAAATAAAAGAAACAATGTTGTTATTCTGACACAGTTAAACATTTTAGATTGATTATATAGCTACTTATTAAATTCAGCAAATATGTATCTAATATATTACTGTTAGGTATTTTTTTTCTCAGATCCACAATTACACATTTATACCATACTGAGGTATACCTTAACTGAAAATTATACACAAGTTGTATTGAATTTCAAAGTTATAGTATAGACATTTGTTCATAATGTGTATTTATAATTTCCCAGAGGCTTTGTGACCTAACATTTGATTGCCAAGTAAGTGTTAATTACTATTTTCCTGAGCTTCAAAGGCTAAGTTTGAAAGAGTCATTGCAGACAGTGCGACTGTGATCTCCCATGGGGTCATTACCTATCTGGACTTTTATTATACATAGATTTTGATCTGAGGAAATGTAAATTTAGCATATTGAGTGGAGAGGGGGTCTGTTGTGGCCATAGTCCACTCAATTCATGTCAAAGGAGATCTTAGCTGACATAAAATATCAACATTTATTTGATACATATGTAGCTTAATTAATGCTATAGGTCACCAAGCATCAAAGCAGTTAACGGCTAAATGGTGCAATGAATATTTGTAAAGTAGTCCATAACATCAGCTGTGATCACGTGACATTTAGTATAGTACATATTCATCTGTTTTGATTAAGCAAAATAAAATAATGTTTATTACGACACATGGTCTTTCTAGCTGTGGGCTTAACTCCATATTTTCAATTTAGATTTAACTTAAGCTGATTTGTTTCTTTGTTTTTTTCCTCCATAGCCTGTATGAAACCTGCTGTGAATGGAATTTTTTTACAAGAAATGCACAATGGACTTGTGTGCATTGTTAGACACCCAAAATCAAACTTTTTTTCTCCAAGTTCCACTGGTGAGGTGCTCCGCTGGATTTGCAGCAATTTGTGTACTATAGATTTAAAAGACAACAATAAACTTAATGCGTTGCATAAAACATTATGCTACTTAAGAGTAAATGGATTTATTTTGGTTTCCTGCTAAGCAGGTAGAAGATTACTTCTATTAAGAAGTGCACATATATCATATCCATGTTTACGTCATCTTTTTTTAGTCACGTGCACAAGCAAAAATTTACGAAAAATGGAAACTTAAAGTTATGGTAACGGTGTTGAATCCAATGACTATTGGGATACAACGTCCAAGTATTTGATTGTTTTTTGGAATTAATCATGATCTATGGCTTCTCAGCATTTATTTATTCTCATCGGAAAAAAACAAACAAGTTTTGCTATTAGATTGTAGATCAATGGACATAAAAGAAGTTAAACCAAAAAATGTAAGAACACTTGGCACAGAAGTAAAGCACAAGGGGTAAATACTGAATGTCATAAAAATATAAGGAACCAAAAAAATATTCTTGTTACTGGAAGAAATCTTAAGGAAGAAGCACATGCAAAATTAATGAACAAAGTGAAAACATTTCTTATTTTTTTTTCCAAATTGTTTAAAATCAACTTGATGAAGTATCCAAGGGGAAGAATAGAAATAATTGAAGAAAATCGCAATGCCCTTTAAAAAAAGATTTTGGTAAAGGATTTCAAATGTTAAGGTAAGCAGGGTTTAATATATATATTTATACAAATATATAAATATATATAAATATACAGTATGTATATATATTTACACACACATATATACTTTTATATATATATAATAAAGAACATGAAACAAATTGCAAAAGAAGGGCTAGACTTCAAGTGGAGCACATTTAATAAATATTGGAGAATGTGTCTTTTGTGTGACCTTGCACAAAGAATAACATATAGGGTTAGATTACAAGTGGTGTGCTAGAGTTAGCACGGGTCGCGATAAGCAATATCGCGACCAGACTACCTTGCAGATGGATCCATTCCAAGAAGTTGAAAGTAAAGGGGTGTGCTCTAACAAAATTTGCGTTTGTCTGATTAGCGTGAGTGTAAGGTTTACAAAGAAATTTGCTCCAAACACAACATAAATACATTAAAATAAAGTGTAATCTATGCTGGAGGGCAGACTTCCAAGATCAGATTAAGTTCCTCACCAATCCTATTACAAAAGAAACAGCCTCTCGTTGGAGCTGGGCCTCTATACATTATCCACACATTTCCTCTAGTCCGGGCCCCCTAACCTCTTTACTCCATAACCCCGATTTCTCTCTATCCTCAATAATTAACTTGAGCTCTTCTGTCCAGGAACTTCCCGACACACTTATTTACCACGTCACCACCAATGAAACAATATGCACACAGGACCAATTGATAAAGGGTGGTTTCGAATGGGCGAGAAATTGGTTCTCATATAGAAGACTACATAACTACATATATAATCTAAAACTATACAAATATGTCAGATGTTAAACAACACAATGTACAGGGTGACTAGAATAGAGTACAATACTCCCCTCTTAAATGACCGCTGCTCTCTAACAGTCTCTCCCAACCGGACTGTGAGTAGAAAGTGAATCGGATATATAGAGGCGCTGATCTTGAATCTCGTGTATATGGACGTACACACTGAAGAAAGAAAAACTTGGCTTGTGATTTGCAGAAGTTAACAACAAATTAATGTGCAGTATACTCACTCCGAAAAATTCAGAGTTCAGCTTCTTCAAGAGGTTTTTCTGTCTCAACTTTCCCAATTTCCACACTGTATTTGTGTCTGTGGATAATGAAAATTGCACTGCAGGTAATTGAATCTTTTGCTTGATAAAAAGTGCAATATACTCACTCCGATAAATTTCGGAATCCGGCTCCTCAGAACATGTTGTGTAGTTTGAAAATACTTCCAAAAAGGCAGCAGAAATACTTGTTGTGGTAAAAAACAAATATTTATTAAAACATAATAAAATGCTCTTATTTATCTTAGCTCTACGCGTTTCAACGACAATATCGTCTTTTTCAAGAGCAGTAAAAACAATTGGAAGTGCTGCCTTTGGAGTGTTTACAGGTGTATTTATACAGGTAATCATTGTTCCTGTTCCGGTGATAAACACCGGAATAGGACTCACAAATAAAACATTTTAATTTTGTATTTATTCCAATCCGATTGTGTTTTGAGAATGATATTTATTTATATTATGTTTAAGCTTTTAGCGCTTGAATTCTCAATAATTTGTCAAATCGGATTGGTATAAATGAAAAAAAGCTTTTTGGCCAATCAGAGGGGAGAAAATAAAGTTCCCTTTCAAGTCCTGGTTTTATGCAGTTTCTTTTCAGGTCCGCCAGATGATGCGTGGTCATATATTCTCATCAATCAGATGAAGAGCGTTGTTTTCAATGCTTTATATGTAAAGGCCTGGCTCCGGTTTTGTCCAATAAGTTCCGTGTCACGTGTCTCGGATTGACCAATCTCTCTGTGAGCGACATTTTACTATGTTCCATTGATAGCCAGTGTTTTGGATTCTCTAGGGAGTATGTAATGAAAAGTGCAGGTCACTTTGAATCATATATATTACAGACATAGAAAACTTCGTGATAATAATTTCGTGATAATAATTTCACAAAAATCTTGGGTTACAACTTTTTCAATTTTTTGAATATTAATTAGTGCAACATGCACTCGAATATCGATGTCGCCATCAAATATATAAATTTTGCCATCAAATATAAATTTTAAATGTAAATTTCGCCATCAAGTATAAATTTTGCCATCAAATATAAATTTACCTTTAAATATAATTTCTGGATAGAATCACAGTAATATTGTATATATAATTGGGATAAATATTAGACTATTTGAAATATACTGAAACCTAAACAGAAAAAAATAATATATTAAATATATTAAATTAGATAAAATGAGAAATGATGTTAAATTATATGAATGCTGCCACTCTAATATCTTTATTTAAACCATAATGTCCATATGTTTTTAATGTGTGTATCCACCATAGTTCTCTTTTATTGAGTTCTTTTTCTATCTCTCCCCCTCTCCAGTGTAATGAAACCTTCTCTATACCTATCCATGATAGATGTTTTTTATTGTATAGAGGACAATTATTATAGTGTAAAGGAACACCATGATCTTCTTTTTCTTTTTCAATTTTATTAAGGTGTTCTAATATGCGGGTTTTTGCAAATCTTGAAGTTTGTCCTAAATACTGAATCTGACAATTGCACTGAAGTAAATATATTATATTTTTAGTTTTGCAAGTGATGAAATCTTTTATTGTGTATGATTTATTTGTTACTGAAGAAGTGAATGTCTTATGTGTCTTTTTAGTATAATTGCATGCTTTACAATGTCCACATGTGTAAAATCCTGTTAAATTGGCAATTTGGATAGGTTTAGGTGGCTTCATCCCCTTGATAAGGGAAGGTGCCAATTTTTGTTTGAAATTTGTTCCCTTCCTGAAAGTTATCAGTGGTTTATTTGGAATGATATTATTTAAGTATTCATCATTTTTGAGAACATTCCAATGTTGATTTATAATATGTTTAATCTGTTTATATCCACTATTGTATGTGGTAATGAATCTTGGGAAATTTGGATTATTAGTACTTTTTTTGTCAGTGTTCAGTATTAAAGAATCTCGATTCCTGTTTCCCACTTCAACCCTATCTTGTTCTAATGTGCTGCTATCATAGCCTTTATGCTCAAATCTTTCTTTGATTATCTTAGATTGGGTATTGAAATCATCTATGGTGTCACAATTTCTTCGTATACGGAGAAATTGTCCTTTAGGGATTGCTTTTAGCCAGGTTGGATGGTGTTCACTGTCTCTCCTTATGTAAGTGTTCATGTCACAGCTTTTGAAAAAGGTCCTAGTGTGTATATTTCCTGCTTCAACAAAAATGGTTAAGTCTAAAAAATTAATGTGAGTTTTATTGAATTCAGGTGTTAATATTATACCCATATTATTTTCATTCAGATAAGAGACAAAGTTATTTGATGCAGTCTCGTCCTTGTTCCAAATACATAGGACATCATCTATGTAGCGCCGCCAGGACACCAGGCCCGCCCCAGCCACGCCACATGACCATACATAAGTGTGTTCAAAGTGGTCCATGTAAATATTGGCGTAGCTTGGGGCGAATCTGGTGCCCATGGCGGTGCCACATATCTGAAGATACTGTTTATTATCGAACCAAAAGAAATTGTGTTTCAAAATGAACTCTATTGATATTAAAATGAATTCTAGTAATTCTGTAGATAAATTTTCATCTTGTTCAAGTTTCCATTTTATGGCTGCTATACCTTTTTTGTGATCAATGATGGAGTATAAAGATGTTACATCCATTGTTAGCCATGAATATTCTGATTCCCATTTCGTGTCTTTGAGTATATTTAATACCTGTTTAGTGTCTTTAAGGTATGATCTTGCTGTTTGAGCATAGGGCTGTAACAGATGATCTATAAAGGCAGATAAATTACATGTAAGGGAATCTATCCCACTGATTATGGGCCTCCCTGGAGGTCTAAGTGGATCCTTGTGTAATTTGGGGATGAAGTAAAAAATAGGAGTCTTGGATTCTACTTTATTTAAAAACATAAATTCATCTTGAGAAATAATATTTCTGGCTAAAGCTTGTGATAGGATCTCATTTAATTCTGAAGTAAATGTTCTTTTTGGGTTATTTTTCAAAATTTGATAAGTTTTTGTGTCTGATAAGATTCTATTTGCTTCCTCCATATAGTAGCTGCGGTCCATTATTACTATACTTCCCCCCTTATCCGCTTCTTTGATGATAATGTCTTCCCTTTTATTTAAATTTTTGTAAATCTCATTTTCTTGTTTGTTTAAATTAAAATACTTTGGTCTTGCCTCAATTTTTTCTATGTCTTTTAGGATTAATTTGCCAAATACTTCTATGTTTGGGCCTTTACAGTGGCTGGGATAGAAAGTGGAGGGGTTTTTAAAGTAGGTTCTTGGTTCCCTGTTTGCTTGAGAGTTTTCTTGGTTTTTACTTAGTGTGTCTTTCCTGGCAAAAAATGTTTTAACTGTCAAATTCCTGATAAATTTCTGTGTATCAATGAATAGTTGAAATGTATTAACACTCTGGGTGGGTATAAATTTTAAGCCTTTAGATAGAATGTTTTTTTCTTGTTCAGTTATCGTTTGTGATGAAATGTTATGAATACCTAGTCTCTCTGGCTCCTTCTTCTGTGTTTTACCCCTTCTACCTCTTGTTCCTCTGAAAGATCTGGTGTCCTGTCTCTTTTCCTTTGGTTTGTTCTGTCTGTGCGAAGTGGAGAATATCTGTTGGGGTGTATCCAACCTTGATTGGTCGGTGTATGGTTTGTTCCTATTTTGTGTCTCTCTTTGTATGTGTTCTGTTGAAAAGGGTGATGTAAGTCTTGTTCATGTCTTACTTTATTTGTAACGTGTTGATCTTCTCTTTTATCTCTTTTATCTTTTGGTGAATGTGTATTTTTATAGTGATTAGAGTGATTGGAGTAGTGATTATATTCTATTCTATGTTGGTTCGATCCCCTATATTCATTGTGGTTATATTGATTTTCATTTCTTTGGTGAAAAATTTCCCTATTTTGTTGGTGTCTATTGTGCTCATAAGTGTTATTATATCTTATATCATGATCTCTATAGTTATTAAATTGATTCCTATTATTAGAGTAATTATTATTCGAATGATCCCTATTAGATCTCGAATAATTATCTTTTAAATTATATTGATTTCGATGTGAACTGTGTGTTGTATTATAATTATAATTGTTTCGTGATGCAATTCTGCCTCTAAAATGGTCTTTTTGTGAATTATCTCTTTTATTCTGTAAATTTACTTGAGGTTGTGTATATGGAGTGCCATTTTTAAAATCTTCACTATCTCTGAGGTATTTGTTATATTTAGAGTCTCCAATTTGTTCATCTAGCTCTTTGGCTTGTGTTTTAATTTGCTCAAATTTGTCATTACATGTTTTGCTTGAAAGAAATGGTATAAGTTCGGTTTCTAAGGAAAAAATTTCTTTTTCAATATTTTTTAGAACTATGTCTTGATGTTCATACAATAAACTTACTAAATTAGTTGAACATTTGTGGAGAGCTGCATTCCACTTTGCCATAAATTCTTTGTCATCTGTGCCAAAAGCCGGCACCTTGGTTACCCTTAGACCCCTAGGAACTATTTCTTCGTTTAGATATCTACTTAAAAAAGTTATTTCCCACCATTTTTTGGTCTCTTTAGTATATAATTTCCTAAGTTTGTTTATTATAAATTCCCAATTATTTTTATCTTCATCTAGATGTTTAAATTTATTATCGTATTTATTTTGTCTTGCAGCTCTCCAATCGGAGAGGGTATTCTTAGTCATATTAGGAGAAAAATACAATAATAATCTAAAACTATACAAATATGTCAGATGTTAAACAACACAATGTACAGGGTGACTAGAATAGAGTACAATACTCCCCTCTTAAATGACCGCTGCTCTCTAACAGTCTCTCCCAACCGGACTGTGAGTAGAAAGTGAATCGGATATATAGAGGCGCTGATCTTGAATCTCGTGTATATGGACGTACACACTGAAGAAAGAAAAACTTGGCTTGTGATTTGCAGAAGTTAACAACAAATTAATGTGCAGTATACTCACTCCGAAAAATTCAGAGTTCAGCTTCTTCAAGAGGTTTTTCTGTCTCAACTTTCCCAATTTCCACACTGTATTTGTGTCTGTGGATAATGAAAATTGCACTGCAGGTAATTGAATCTTTTGCTTGATAAAAAGTGCAATATACTCACTCCGATAAATTTCGGAATCCGGCTCCTCAGAACATGTTGTGTAGTTTGAAAATACTTCCAAAAAGGCAGCAGAAATACTTGTTGTGGTAAAAAACAAATATTTATTAAAACATAATAAAATGCTCTTATTTATCTTGGCTCTACGCGTTTCAACGACAATATCGTCTTTTTCAAGAGCAGTAAAAACAATTGGAAGTGCTGCCTTTGGAGTGTTTACAGGTGTATTTATACAGGTAATCATTGTTCCTGTTCCGGTGATAAACACCGGAATAGGACTCACAAATAAAACATTTTAATTTTGTATTTATTCCAATCCGATTGTGTTTTGAGAATGATATTTATTTATATTATGTTTAAGCTTTTAGCGCTTGAATTCTCAATAATTTGTCAAATCGGATTGGTATAAATGAAAAAAAGCTTTTTGGCCAATCAGAGGGGAGAAAATAAAGTTCCCTTTCAAGTCCTGGTTTTATGCAGTTTCTTTTCAGGTCCGCCAGATGATGCGTGGTCATATATTCTCATCAATCAGATGAAGAGCGTTGTTTTCAATGCTTTATATGTAAAGGCCTGGCTCCGGTTTTGTCCAATAAGTTCCGTGTCACGTGTCTCGGATTGACCAATCTCTCTGTGAGCGACATTTTACTATGTTCCATTGATAGCCAGTGTTTTGGATTCTCTAGGGAGTATGTAATGAAAAGTGCAGGTCACTTTGAATCATATATATTACAGACATAGAAAACTTCGTGATAATAATTTCGTGATAATAATTTCACAAAAATCTTGGGTTACAACTTTTTCAATTTTTTTGAATATTAATTAGTGCAACATGCACTCGAATATCGATGTCGCCATCAAATATATAAATTTTGCCATCAAATATAAATTTTAAATGTAAATTTCGCCATCAAGTATAAATTTTGCCATCAAATATAAATTTACCTTTAAATATAATTTCTGGATAGAATCACAGTAATATTGTATATATAATTGGGATAAATATTAGACTATTTGAAATATACTGAAACCTAAACAGAAAAAAATAATATATTAAATATATTAAATTAGATAAAATGAGAAATGATGTTAAATTATATGAATGCTGCCACTCTAATATCTTTATTTAAACCATAATGTCCATATGTTTTTAATGTGTGTATCCACCATAGTTCTCTTTTATTGAGTTCTTTTTCTATCTCTCCCCCTCTCCAGTGTAATGAAACCTTCTCTATACCTATCCATGATAGATGTTTTTTATCGTATAGAGGACAATTATTATAGTGTAAAGGAACACCATGATCTTCTTTTTCTTTTTCAATTTTATTAAGGTGTTCTAATATGCGGGTTTTTGCAAATCTTGAAGTTTGTCCTAAATACTGAATCTGACAATTGCACTGAAGTAAATATATTATATTTTTAGTTTTGCAAGTGATGAAATCTTTTATTGTGTATGATTTATTTGTTACTGAAGAAGTGAATGTCTTATGTGTCTTTTTAGTATAATTGCATGCTTTACAATGTCCACATGTGTAAAATCCTGTTAAATTGGCAATTTGGATAGGTTTAGGTGGCTTCATCCCCTTGATAAGGGAAGGTGCCAATTTTTGTTTGAAATTTGTTCCCTTCCTGAAAGTTATCAGTGGTTTATTTGGAATGATATTATTTAAGTATTCATCATTTTTGAGAACATTCCAATGTTGATTTATAATATGTTTAATCTGTTTATATCCACTATTGTATGTGGTAATGAATCTTGGGAAATTTGGATTATTAGTACTTTTTTTGTCAGTGTTCAGTATTAAAGAATCTCGATTCCTGTTTCCCACTTCAACCCTATCTTGTTCTAATGTGCTGCTATCATAGCCTTTATGCTCAAATCTTTCTTTGATTATCTTAGATTGGGTATTGAAATCATCTATGGTGTCACAATTTCTTCGTATACGGAGAAATTGTCCTTTAGGGATTGCTTTTAGCCAGGTTGGATGGTGTTCACTGTCTCTCCTTATGTAAGTGTTCATGTCACAGCTTTTGAAAAAGGTCCTAGTGTGTATATTTCCTGCTTCAACAAAAATGGTTAAGTCTAAAAAATTAATGTGAGTTTTATTGAATTCAGGTGTTAATATTATACCCATATTATTTTCATTCAGATAAGAGACAAAGTTATTTGATGCAGTCTCGTCCTTGTTCCAAATACATAGGACATCATCTATGTAGCGCCGCCAGGACACCAGGCCCGCCCCAGCCACGCCACATGACCATACATAAGTGTGTTCAAAGTGGTCCATGTAAATATTGGCGTAGCTTGGGGCGAATCTGGTGCCCATGGCGGTGCCACATATCTGAAGATACTGTTTATTATCGAACCAAAAGAAATTGTGTTTCAAAATGAACTCTATTGATATTAAAATGAATTCTAGTAATTCTGTAGATAAATTTTCATCTTGTTCAAGTTTCCATTTTATGGCTGCTATACCTTTTTTGTGATCAATGATGGAGTATAAAGATGTTACATCCATTGTTAGCCATGAATATTCTGATTCCCATTTCGTGTCTTTGAGTATATTTAATACCTGTTTAGTGTCTTTAAGGTATGATCTTGCTGTTTGAGCATAGGGCTGTAACAGATGATCTATAAAGGCAGATAAATTACATGTAAGGGAATCTATCCCACTGATTATGGGCCTCCCTGGAGGTCTAAGTGGATCCTTGTGTAATTTGGGGATGAAGTAAAAAATAGGAGTCTTGGATTCTACTTTATTTAAAAACATAAATTCATCTTGAGAAATAATATTTCTGGCTAAAGCTTGTGATAGGATCTCATTTAATTCTGAAGTAAATGTTCTTTTTGGGTTATTTTTCAAAATTTGATAAGTTTTTGTGTCTGATAAGATTCTATTTGCTTCCTCCATATAGTAGCTGCGGTCCATTATTACTATACTTCCCCCCTTATCCGCTTCTTTGATGATAATGTCTTCCCTTTTATTTAAATTTTTGTAAATCTCATTTTCTTGTTTGTTTAAATTAAAATACTTTGGTCTTGCCTCAATTTTTTCTATGTCTTTTAGGATTAATTTGCCAAATACTTCTATGTTTGGGCCTTTACAGTGGCTGGGATAGAAAGTGGAGGGGTTTTTAAAGTAGGTTCTTGGTTCCCTGTTTGCTTGAGAGTTTTCTTGGTTTTTACTTAGTGTGTCTTTCCTGGCAAAAAATCTTTTAACTGTCAAATTCCTGATAAATTTCTGTGTATCAATGAATAGTTGAAATGTATTAACACTCTGGGTGGGTATAAATTTTAAGCCTTTAGATAGAATGTTTTTTTCTTGTTCAGTTATCGTTTGTGATGAAATGTTATGAATACCTAGTCTCTCTGGCTCCTTCTTCTGTGTTTTACCCCTTCTACCTCTTGTTCCTCTGAAAGATCTGGTGTCCTGTCTCTTTTCCTTTGGTTTGTTCTGTCTGTGCGAAGTGGAGAATATCTGTTGGGGTGTATCCAACCTTGATTGGTCGGTGTATGGTTTGTTCCTATTTTGTGTCTCTCTTTGTATGTGTTCTGTTGAAAAGGGTGATGTAAGTCTTGTTCATGTCTTACTTTATTTGTAACGTGTTGATCTTCTCTTTTATCTCTTTTATCTTTTGGTGAATGTGTATTTTTATAGTGATTAGAGTGATTGGAGTAGTGATTATATTCTATTCTATGTTGGTTCGATCCCCTATATTCATTGTGGTTATATTGATTTTCATTTCTTTGGTGAAAAATTTCCCTATTTTGTTGGTGTCTATTGTGCTCATAAGTGTTATTATATCTTATATCATGATCTCTATAGTTATTAAATTGATTCCTATTATTAGAGTAATTATTATTCGAATGATCCCTATTAGATCTCGAATAATTATCTTTTAAATTATATTGATTTCGATGTGAACTGTGTGTTGTATTATAATTATAATTGTTTCGTGATGCAATTCTGCCTCTAAAATGGTCTTTTTGTGAATTATCTCTTTTATTCTGTAAATTTACTTGAGGTTGTGTATATGGAGTGCCATTTTTAAAATCTTCACTATCTCTGAGGTATTTGTTATATTTAGAGTCTCCAATTTGTTCATCTAGCTCTTTGGCTTGTGTTTTAATTTGCTCAAATTTGTCATTACATGTTTTGCTTGAAAGAAATGGTATAAGTTCGGTTTCTAAGGAAAAAATTTCTTTTTCAATATTTTTTAGAACTATGTCTTGATGTTCATACAATAAACTTACTAAATTAGTTGAACATTTGTGGAGAGCTGCATTCCACTTTGCCATAAATTCTTTGTCATCTGTGCCAAAAGCCGGCACCTTGGTTACCCTTAGACCCCTAGGAACTATTTCTTCGTTTAGATATCTACTTAAAAAAGTTATTTCCCACCATTTTTTGGTCTCTTTAGTATATAATTTCCTAAGTTTGTTTATTATAAATTCCCAATTATTTTTATCTTCATCTAGATGTTTAAATTTATTATCGTATTTATTTTGTCTTGCAGCTCTCCAATCGGAGAGGGTATTCTTAGTCATATTAGGAGAAAAATACAATAATAATCTAAAACTATACAAATATGTCAGATGTTAAACAACACAATGTACAGGGTGACTAGAATAGAGTACAATACTCCCCTCTTAAATGACCGCTGCTCTCTAACAGTCTCTCCCAACCGGACTGTGAGTAGAAAGTGAATCGGATATATAGAGGCGCTGATCTTGAATCTCGTGTATATGGACGTACACACTGAAGAAAGAAAAACTTGGCTTGTGATTTGCAGAAGTTAACAACAAATTAATGTGCAGTATACTCACTCCGAAAAATTCAGAGTTCAGCTTCTTCAAGAGGTTTTTCTGTCTCAACTTTCCCAATTTCCACACTGTATTTGTGTCTGTGGATAATGAAAATTGCACTGCAGGTAATTGAATCTTTTGCTTGATAAAAAGTGCAATATACTCACTCTGATAAATTTCGGAATCCGGCTCCTCAGAACATGTTGTGTAGTTTGAAAATACTTCCAAAAAGGCAGCAGAAATACTTGTTGTGGTAAAAAACAAATATTTATTAAAACATAATAAAATGCTCTTATTTATCTTGGCTCTACGCGTTTCAACGACAATATCGTCTTTTTCAAGAGCAGTAAAAACAATTGGAAGTGCTGCCTTTGGAGTGTTTACAGGTGTATTTATACAGGTAATCATTGTTCCTGTTCCGGTGATAAACACCGGAATAGGACTCACAAATAAAACATTTTAATTTTGTATTTATTCCAATCCGATTGTGTTTTGAGAATGATATTTATTTATATTATGTTTAAGCTTTTAGCGCTTGAATTCTCAATAATTTGTCAAATCGGATTGGTATAAATGAAAAAAAGCTTTTTGGCCAATCAGAGGGGAGAAAATAAAGTTCCCTTTCAAGTCCTGGTTTTATGCAGTTTCTTTTCAGGTCCGCCAGATGATGCGTGGTCATATATTCTCATCAATCAGATGAAGAGCGTTGTTTTCAATGCTTTATATGTAAAGGCCTGGCTCCGGTTTTGTCCAATAAGTTCCGTGTCACGTGTCTCGGATTGACCAATCTCTCTGTGAGCGACATTTTACTATGTTCCATTGATAGCCAGTGTTTTGGATTCTCTAGGGAGTATGTAATGAAAAGTGCAGGTCACTTTGAATCATATATATTACAGACATAGAAAACTTCGTGATAATAATTTCGTGATAATAATTTCACAAAAATCTTGGGTTACAACTTTTTCAATTTTTTTGAATATTAATTAGTGCAACATGCACTCGAATATCGATGTCGCCATCAAATATATAAATTTTGCCATCAAATATAAATTTTAAATGTAAATTTCGCCATCAAGTATAAATTTTGCCATCAAATATAAATTTACCTTTAAATATAATTTCTGGATAGAATCACAGTAATATTGTATATATAATTGGGATAAATATTAGACTATTTGAAATATACTGAAACCTAAACAGAAAAAAATAATATATTAAATATATTAAATTAGATAAAATGAGAAATGATGTTAAATTATATGAATGCTGCCACTCTAATATCTTTATTTAAACCATAATGTCCATATGTTTTTAATGTGTGTATCCACCATAGTTCTCTTTTATTGAGTTCTTTTTCTATCTCTCCCCCTCTCCAGTGTAATGAAACCTTCTCTATACCTATCCATGATAGATGTTTTTTATCGTATAGAGGACAATTATTATAGTGTAAAGGAACACCATGATCTTCTTTTTCTTTTTCAATTTTATTAAGGTGTTCTAATATGCGGGTTTTTGCAAATCTTGAAGTTTGTCCTAAATACTGAATCTGACAATTGCACTGAAGTAAATATATTATATTTTTAGTTTTGCAAGTGATGAAATCTTTTATTGTGTATGATTTATTTGTTACTGAAGAAGTGAATGTCTTATGTGTCTTTTTAGTATAATTGCATGCTTTACAATGTCCACATGTGTAAAATCCTGTTAAATTGGCAATTTGGATAGGTTTAGGTGGCTTCATCCCCTTGATAAGGGAAGGTGCCAATTTTTGTTTGAAATTTGTTCCCTTCCTGAAAGTTATCAGTGGTTTATTTGGAATGATATTATTTAAGTATTCATCATTTTTGAGAACATTCCAATGTTGATTTATAATATGTTTAATCTGTTTATATCCACTATTGTATGTGGTAATGAATCTTGGGAAATTTGGATTATTAGTACTTTTTTTGTCAGTGTTCAGTATTAAAGAATCTCGATTCCTGTTTCCCACTTCAACCCTATCTTGTTCTAATGTGCTGCTATCATAGCCTTTATGCTCAAATCTTTCTTTGATTATCTTAGATTGGGTATTGAAATCATCTATGGTGTCACAATTTCTTCGTATACGGAGAAATTGTCCTTTAGGGATTGCTTTTAGCCAGGTTGGATGGTGTTCACTGTCTCTCCTTATGTAAGTGTTCATGTCACAGCTTTTGAAAAAGGTCCTAGTGTGTATATTTCCTGCTTCAACAAAAATGGTTAAGTCTAAAAAATTAATGTGAGTTTTATTGAATTCAGGTGTTAATATTATACCCATATTATTTTCATTCAGATAAGAGACAAAGTTATTTGATGCAGTCTCGTCCTTGTTCCAAATACATAGGACATCATCTATGTAGCGCCGCCAGGACACCAGGCCCGCCCCAGCCACGCCACATGACCATACATAAGTGTGTTCAAAGTGGTCCATGTAAATATTGGCGTAGCTTGGGGCGAATCTGGTGCCCATGGCGGTGCCACATATCTGAAGATACTGTTTATTATCGAACCAAAAGAAATTGTGTTTCAAAATGAACTCTATTGATATTAAAATGAATTCTAGTAATTCTGTAGATAAATTTTCATCTTGTTCAAGTTTCCATTTTATGGCTGCTATACCTTTTTTGTGATCAATGATGGAGTATAAAGATGTTACATCCATTGTTAGCCATGAATATTCTGATTCCCATTTCGTGTCTTTGAGTATATTTAATACCTGTTTAGTGTCTTTAAGGTATGATCTTGCTGTTTGAGCATAGGGCTGTAACAGATGATCTATAAAGGCAGATAAATTACATGTAAGGGAATCTATCCCACTGATTATGGGCCTCCCTGGAGGTCTAAGTGGATCCTTGTGTAATTTGGGGATGAAGTAAAAAATAGGAGTCTTGGATTCTACTTTATTTAAAAACATAAATTCATCTTGAGAAATAATATTTCTGGCTAAAGCTTGTGATAGGATCTCATTTAATTCTGAAGTAAATGTTCTTTTTGGGTTATTTTTCAAAATTTGATAAGTTTTTGTGTCTGATAAGATTCTATTTGCTTCCTCCATATAGTAGCTGCGGTCCATTATTACTATACTTCCCCCCTTATCCGCTTCTTTGATGATAATGTCTTCCCTTTTATTTAAATTTTTGTAAATCTCATTTTCTTGTTTGTTTAAATTAAAATACTTTGGTCTTGCCTCAATTTTTTCTATGTCTTTTAGGATTAATTTGCCAAATACTTCTATGTTTGGGCCTTTACAGTGGCTGGGATAGAAAGTGGAGGGGTTTTTAAAGTAGGTTCTTGGTTCCCTGTTTGCTTGAGAGTTTTCTTGGTTTTTACTTAGTGTGTCTTTCCTGGCAAAAAATGTTTTAACTGTCAAATTCCTGATAAATTTCTGTGTATCAATGAATAGTTGAAATGTATTAACACTCTGGGTGGGTATAAATTTTAAGCCTTTAGATAGAATGTTTTTTTCTTGTTCAGTTATCGTTTGTGATGAAATGTTATGAATACCTAGTCTCTCTGGCTCCTTCTTCTGTGTTTTACCCCTTCTACCTCTTGTTCCTCTGAAAGATCTGGTGTCCTGTCTCTTTTCCTTTGGTTTGTTCTGTCTGTGCGAAGTGGAGAATATCTGTTGGGGTGTATCCAACCTTGATTGGTCGGTGTATGGTTTGTTCCTATTTTGTGTCTCTCTTTGTATGTGTTCTGTTGAAAAGGGTGATGTAAGTCTTGTTCATGTCTTACTTTATTTGTAACGTGTTGATCTTCTCTTTTATCTCTTTTATCTTTTGGTGAATGTGTATTTTTATAGTGATTAGAGTGATTGGAGTAGTGATTATATTCTATTCTATGTTGGTTCGATCCCCTATATTCATTGTGGTTATATTGATTTTCATTTCTTTGGTGAAAAATTTCCCTATTTTGTTGGTGTCTATTGTGCTCATAAGTGTTATTATATCTTATATCATGATCTCTATAGTTATTAAATTGATTCCTATTATTAGAGTAATTATTATTCGAATGATCCCTATTAGATCTCGAATAATTATCTTTTAAATTATATTGATTTCGATGTGAACTGTGTGTTGTATTATAATTATAATTGTTTCGTGATGCAATTCTGCCTCTAAAATGGTCTTTTTGTGAATTATCTCTTTTATTCTGTAAATTTACTTGAGGTTGTGTATATGGAGTGCCATTTTTAAAATCTTCACTATCTCTGAGGTATTTGTTATATTTAGAGTCTCCAATTTGTTCATCTAGCTCTTTGGCTTGTGTTTTAATTTGCTCAAATTTGTCATTACATGTTTTGCTTGAAAGAAATGGTATAAGTTCGGTTTCTAAGGAAAAAATTTCTTTTTCAATATTTTTTAGAACTATGTCTTGATGTTCATACAATAAACTTACTAAATTAGTTGAACATTTGTGGAGAGCTGCATTCCACTTTGCCATAAATTCTTTGTCATCTGTGCCAAAAGCCGGCACCTTGGTTACCCTTAGACCCCTAGGAACTATTTCTTCGTTTAGATATCTACTTAAAAAAGTTATTTCCCACCATTTTTTGGTCTCTTTAGTATATAATTTCCTAAGTTTGTTTATTATAAATTCCCAATTATTTTTATCTTCATCTAGATGTTTAAATTTATTATCGTATTTATTTTGTCTTGCAGCTCTCCAATCGGAGAGGGTATTCTTAGTCATATTAGGAGAAAAATACAATAATAATCTAAAACTATACAAATATGTCAGATGTTAAACAACACAATGTACAGGGTGACTAGAATAGAGTACAATACTCCCCTCTTAAATGACCGCTGCTCTCTAACAGTCTCTCCCAACCGGACTGTGAGTAGAAAGTGAATCGGATATATAGAGGCGCTGATCTTGAATCTCGTGTATATGGACGTACACACTGAAGAAAGAAAAACTTGGCTTGTGATTTGCAGAAGTTAACAACAAATTAATGTGCAGTATACTCACTCCGAAAAATTCAGAGTTCAGCTTCTTCAAGAGGTTTTTCTGTCTCAACTTTCCCAATTTCCACACTGTATTTGTGTCTGTGGATAATGAAAATTGCACTGCAGGTAATTGAATCTTTTGCTTGATAAAAAGTGCAATATACTCACTCCGATAAATTTCGGAATCCGGCTCCTCAGAACATGTTGTGTAGTTTGAAAATACTTCCAAAAAGGCAGCAGAAATACTTGTTGTGGTAAAAAACAAATATTTATTAAAACATAATAAAATGCTCTTATTTATCTTGGCTCTACGCGTTTCAACGACAATATCGTCTTTTTCAAGAGCAGTAAAAACAATTGGAAGTGCTGCCTTTGGAGTGTTTACAGGTGTATTTATACAGGTAATCATTGTTCCTGTTCCGGTGATAAACACCGGAATAGGACTCACAAATAAAACATTTTAATTTTGTATTTATTCCAATCCGATTGTGTTTTGAGAATGATATTTATTTATATTATGTTTAAGCTTTTAGCGCTTGAATTCTCAATAATTTGTCAAATCGGATTGGTATAAATGAAAAAAAGCTTTTTGGCCAATCAGAGGGGAGAAAATAAAGTTCCCTTTCAAGTCCTGGTTTTATGCAGTTTCTTTTCAGGTCCGCCAGATGATGCGTGGTCATATATTCTCATCAATCAGATGAAGAGCGTTGTTTTCAATGCTTTATATGTAAAGGCCTGGCTCCGGTTTTGTCCAATAAGTTCCGTGTCACGTGTCTCGGATTGACCAATCTCTCTGTGAGCGACATTTTACTATGTTCCATTGATAGCCAGTGTTTTGGATTCTCTAGGGAGTATGTAATGAAAAGTGCAGGTCACTTTGAATCATATATATTACAGACATAGAAAACTTCGTGATAATAATTTCGTGATAATAATTTCACAAAAATCTTGGGTTACAACTTTTTCAATTTTTTTGAATATTAATTAGTGCAACATGCACTCGAATATCGATGTCGCCATCAAATATATAAATTTTGCCATCAAATATAAATTTTAAATGTAAATTTCACCATCAAGTATAAATTTTGCCATCAAATATAAATTTACCTTTAAATATAATTTCTGGATAGAATCACAGTAATATTGTATATATAATTGGGATAAATATTAGACTATTTGAAATATACTGAAACCTAAACAGAAAAAAATAATATATTAAATATATTAAATTAGATAAAATGAGAAATGATGTTAAATTATATGAATGCTGCCACTCTAATATCTTTATTTAAACCATAATGTCCATATGTTTTTAATGTGTGTATCCACCATAGTTCTCTTTTATTGAGTTCTTTTTCTATCTCTCCCCCTCTCCAGTGTAATGAAACCTTCTCTATACCTATCCATGATAGATGTTTTTTATCGTATAGAGGACAATTATTATAGTGTAAAGGAACACCATGATCTTCTTTTTCTTTTTCAATTTTATTAAGGTGTTCTAATATGCGGGTTTTTGCAAATCTTGAAGTTTGTCCTAAATACTGAATCTGACAATTGCACTGAAGTAAATATATTATATTTTTAGTTTTGCAAGTGATGAAATCTTTTATTGTGTATGATTTATTTGTTACTGAAGAAGTGAATGTCTTATGTGTCTTTTTAGTATAATTGCATGCTTTACAATGTCCACATGTGTAAAATCCTGTTAAATTGGCAATTTGGATAGGTTTAGGTGGCTTCATCCCCTTGATAAGGGAAGGTGCCAATTTTTGTTTGAAATTTGTTCCCTTCCTGAAAGTTATCAGTGGTTTATTTGGAATGATATTATTTAAGTATTCATCATTTTTGAGAACATTCCAATGTTGATTTATAATATGTTTAATCTGTTTATATCCACTATTGTATGTGGTAATGAATCTTGGGAAATTTGGATTATTAGTACTTTTTTTGTCAGTGTTCAGTATTAAAGAATCTCGATTCCTGTTTCCCACTTCAACCCTATCTTGTTCTAATGTGCTGCTATCATAGCCTTTATGCTCAAATCTTTCTTTGATTATCTTAGATTGGGTATTGAAATCATCTATGGTGTCACAATTTCTTCGTATACGGAGAAATTGTCCTTTAGGGATTGCTTTTAGCCAGGTTGGATGGTGTTCACTGTCTCTCCTTATGTAAGTGTTCATGTCACAGCTTTTGAAAAAGGTCCTAGTGTGTATATTTCCTGCTTCAACAAAAATGGTTAAGTCTAAAAAATTAATGTGAGTTTTATTGAATTCAGGTGTTAATATTATACCCATATTATTTTCATTCAGATAAGAGACAAAGTTATTTGATGCAGTCTCGTCCTTGTTCCAAATACATAGGACATCATCTATGTAGCGCCGCCAGGACACCAGGCCCGCCCCAGCCACGCCACATGACCATACATAAGTGTGTTCAAAGTGGTCCATGTAAATATTGGCGTAGCTTGGGGCGAATCTGGTGCCCATGGCGGTGCCACATATCTGAAGATACTGTTTATTATCGAACCAAAAGAAATTGTGTTTCAAAATGAACTCTATTGATATTAAAATGAATTCTAGTAATTCTGTAGATAAATTTTCATCTTGTTCAAGTTTCCATTTTATGGCTGCTATACCTTTTTTGTGATCAATGATGGAGTATAAAGATGTTACATCCATTGTTAGCCATGAATATTCTGATTCCCATTTCGTGTCTTTGAGTATATTTAATACCTGTTTAGTGTCTTTAAGGTATGATCTTGCTGTTTGAGCATAGGGCTGTAACAGATGATCTATAAAGGCAGATAAATTACATGTAAGGGAATCTATCCCACTGATTATGGGCCTCCCTGGAGGTCTAAGTGGATCCTTGTGTAATTTGGGGATGAAGTAAAAAATAGGAGTCTTGGATTCTACTTTATTTAAAAACATAAATTCATCTTGAGAAATAATATTTCTGGCTAAAGCTTGTGATAGGATCTCATTTAATTCTGAAGTAAATGTTCTTTTTGGGTTATTTTTCAAAATTTGATAAGTTTTTGTGTCTGATAAGATTCTATTTGCTTCCTCCATATAGTAGCTGCGGTCCATTATTACTATACTTCCCCCCTTATCCGCTTCTTTGATGATAATGTCTTCCCTTTTATTTAAATTTTTGTAAATCTCATTTTCTTGTTTGTTTAAATTAAAATACTTTGGTCTTGCCTCAATTTTTTCTATGTCTTTTAGGATTAATTTGCCAAATACTTCTATGTTTGGGCCTTTACAGTGGCTGGGATAGAAAGTGGAGGGGTTTTTAAAGTAGGTTCTTGGTTCCCTGTTTGCTTGAGAGTTTTCTTGGTTTTTACTTAGTGTGTCTTTCCTGGCAAAAAATCTTTTAACTGTCAAATTCCTGATAAATTTCTGTGTATCAATGAATAGTTGAAATGTATTAACACTCTGGGTGGGTATAAATTTTAAGCCTTTAGATAGAATGTTTTTTTCTTGTTCAGTTATCGTTTGTGATGAAATGTTATGAATACCTAGTCTCTCTGGCTCCTTCTTCTGTGTTTTACCCCTTCTACCTCTTGTTCCTCTGAAAGATCTGGTGTCCTGTCTCTTTTCCTTTGGTTTGTTCTGTCTGTGCGAAGTGGAGAATATCTGTTGGGGTGTATCCAACCTTGATTGGTCGGTGTATGGTTTGTTCCTATTTTGTGTCTCTCTTTGTATGTGTTCTGTTGAAAAGGGTGATGTAAGTCTTGTTCATGTCTTACTTTATTTGTAACGTGTTGATCTTCTCTTTTATCTCTTTTATCTTTTGGTGAATGTGTATTTTTATAGTGATTAGAGTGATTGGAGTAGTGATTATATTCTATTCTATGTTGGTTCGATCCCCTATATTCATTGTGGTTATATTGATTTTCATTTCTTTGGTGAAAAATTTCCCTATTTTGTTGGTGTCTATTGTGCTCATAAGTGTTATTATATCTTATATCATGATCTCTATAGTTATTAAATTGATTCCTATTATTAGAGTAATTATTATTCGAATGATCCCTATTAGATCTCGAATAATTATCTTTTAAATTATATTGATTTCGATGTGAACTGTGTGTTGTATTATAATTATAATTGTTTCGTGATGCAATTCTGCCTCTAAAATGGTCTTTTTGTGAATTATCTCTTTTATTCTGTAAATTTACTTGAGGTTGTGTATATGGAGTGCCATTTTTAAAATCTTCACTATCTCTGAGGTATTTGTTATATTTAGAGTCTCCAATTTGTTCATCTAGCTCTTTGGCTTGTGTTTTAATTTGCTCAAATTTGTCATTACATGTTTTGCTTGAAAGAAATGGTATAAGTTCGGTTTCTAAGGAAAAAATTTCTTTTTCAATATTTTTTAGAACTATGTCTTGATGTTCATACAATAAACTTACTAAATTAGTTGAACATTTGTGGAGAGCTGCATTCCACTTTGCCATAAATTCTTTGTCATCTGTGCCAAAAGCCGGCACCTTGGTTACCCTTAGACCCCTAGGAACTATTTCTTCGTTTAGATATCTACTTAAAAAAGTTATTTCCCACCATTTTTTGGTCTCTTTAGTATATAATTTCCTAAGTTTGTTTATTATAAATTCCCAATTATTTTTATCTTCATCTAGATGTTTAAATTTATTATCGTATTTATTTTGTCTTGCAGCTCTCCAATCGGAGAGGGTATTCTTAGTCATATTAGGAGAAAAATACAATAATAATCTAAAACTATACAAATATGTCAGATGTTAAACAACACAATGTACAGGGTGACTAGAATAGAGTACAATACTCCCCTCTTAAATGACCGCTGCTCTCTAACAGTCTCTCCCAACCGGACTGTGAGTAGAAAGTGAATCGGATATATAGAGGCGCTGATCTTGAATCTCGTGTATATGGACGTACACACTGAAGAAAGAAAAACTTGGCTTGTGATTTGCAGAAGTTAACAACAAATTAATGTGCAGTATACTCACTCCGAAAAATTCAGAGTTCAGCTTCTTCAAGAGGTTTTTCTGTCTCAACTTTCCCAATTTCCACACTGTATTTGTGTCTGTGGATAATGAAAATTGCACTGCAGGTAATTGAATCTTTTGCTTGATAAAAAGTGCAATATACTCACTCTGATAAATTTCGGAATCCGGCTCCTCAGAACATGTTGTGTAGTTTGAAAATACTTCCAAAAAGGCAGCAGAAATACTTGTTGTGGTAAAAAACAAATATTTATTAAAACATAATAAAATGCTCTTATTTATCTTGGCTCTACGCGTTTCAACGACAATATCGTCTTTTTCAAGAGCAGTAAAAACAATTGGAAGTGCTGCCTTTGGAGTGTTTACAGGTGTATTTATACAGGTAATCATTGTTCCTGTTCCGGTGATAAACACCGGAATAGGACTCACAAATAAAACATTTTAATTTTGTATTTATTCCAATCCGATTGTGTTTTGAGAATGATATTTATTTATATTATGTTTAAGCTTTTAGCGCTTGAATTCTCAATAATTTGTCAAATCGGATTGGTATAAATGAAAAAAAGCTTTTTGGCCAATCAGAGGGGAGAAAATAAAGTTCCCTTTCAAGTCCTGGTTTTATGCAGTTTCTTTTCAGGTCCGCCAGATGATGCGTGGTCATATATTCTCATCAATCAGATGAAGAGCGTTGTTTTCAATGCTTTATATGTAAAGGCCTGGCTCCGGTTTTGTCCAATAAGTTCCGTGTCACGTGTCTCGGATTGACCAATCTCTCTGTGAGCGACATTTTACTATGTTCCATTGATAGCCAGTGTTTTGGATTCTCTAGGGAGTATGTAATGAAAAGTGCAGGTCACTTTGAATCATATATATTACAGACATAGAAAACTTCGTGATAATAATTTCGTGATAATAATTTCACAAAAATCTTGGGTTACAACTTTTTCAATTTTTTTGAATATTAATTAGTGCAACATGCACTCGAATATCGATGTCGCCATCAAATATATAAATTTTGCCATCAAATATAAATTTTAAATGTAAATTTCGCCATCAAGTATAAATTTTGCCATCAAATATAAATTTACCTTTAAATATAATTTCTGGATAGAATCACAGTAATATTGTATATATAATTGGGATAAATATTAGACTATTTGAAATATACTGAAACCTAAACAGAAAAAAATAATATATTAAATATATTAAATTAGATAAAATGAGAAATGATGTTAAATTATATGAATGCTGCCACTCTAATATCTTTATTTAAACCATAATGTCCATATGTTTTTAATGTGTGTATCCACCATAGTTCTCTTTTATTGAGTTCTTTTTCTATCTCTCCCCCTCTCCAGTGTAATGAAACCTTCTCTATACCTATCCATGATAGATGTTTTTTATCGTATAGAGGACAATTATTATAGTGTAAAGGAACACCATGATCTTCTTTTTCTTTTTCAATTTTATTAAGGTGTTCTAATATGCGGGTTTTTGCAAATCTTGAAGTTTGTCCTAAATACTGAATCTGACAATTGCACTGAAGTAAATATATTATATTTTTAGTTTTGCAAGTGATGAAATCTTTTATTGTGTATGATTTATTTGTTACTGAAGAAGTGAATGTCTTATGTGTCTTTTTAGTATAATTGCATGCTTTACAATGTCCACATGTGTAAAATCCTGTTAAATTGGCAATTTGGATAGGTTTAGGTGGCTTCATCCCCTTGATAAGGGAAGGTGCCAATTTTTGTTTGAAATTTGTTCCCTTCCTGAAAGTTATCAGTGGTTTATTTGGAATGATATTATTTAAGTATTCATCATTTTTGAGAACATTCCAATGTTGATTTATAATATGTTTAATCTGTTTATATCCACTATTGTATGTGGTAATGAATCTTGGGAAATTTGGATTATTAGTACTTTTTTTGTCAGTGTTCAGTATTAAAGAATCTCGATTCCTGTTTCCCACTTCAACCCTATCTTGTTCTAATGTGCTGCTATCATAGCCTTTATGCTCAAATCTTTCTTTGATTATCTTAGATTGGGTATTGAAATCATCTATGGTGTCACAATTTCTTCGTATACGGAGAAATTGTCCTTTAGGGATTGCTTTTAGCCAGGTTGGATGGTGTTCACTGTCTCTCCTTATGTAAGTGTTCATGTCACAGCTTTTGAAAAAGGTCCTAGTGTGTATATTTCCTGCTTCAACAAAAATGGTTAAGTCTAAAAAATTAATGTGAGTTTTATTGAATTCAGGTGTTAATATTATACCCATATTATTTTCATTCAGATAAGAGACAAAGTTATTTGATGCAGTCTCGTCCTTGTTCCAAATACATAGGACATCATCTATGTAGCGCCGCCAGGACACCAGGCCCGCCCCAGCCACGCCACATGACCATACATAAGTGTGTTCAAAGTGGTCCATGTAAATATTGGCGTAGCTTGGGGCGAATCTGGTGCCCATGGCGGTGCCACATATCTGAAGATACTGTTTATTATCGAACCAAAAGAAATTGTGTTTCAAAATGAACTCTATTGATATTAAAATGAATTCTAGTAATTCTGTAGATAAATTTTCATCTTGTTCAAGTTTCCATTTTATGGCTGCTATACCTTTTTTGTGATCAATGATGGAGTATAAAGATGTTACATCCATTGTTAGCCATGAATATTCTGATTCCCATTTCGTGTCTTTGAGTATATTTAATACCTGTTTAGTGTCTTTAAGGTATGATCTTGCTGTTTGAGCATAGGGCTGTAACAGATGATCTATAAAGGCAGATAAATTACATGTAAGGGAATCTATCCCACTGATTATGGGCCTCCCTGGAGGTCTAAGTGGATCCTTGTGTAATTTGGGGATGAAGTAAAAAATAGGAGTCTTGGATTCTACTTTATTTAAAAACATAAATTCATCTTGAGAAATAATATTTCTGGCTAAAGCTTGTGATAGGATCTCATTTAATTCTGAAGTAAATGTTCTTTTTGGGTTATTTTTCAAAATTTGATAAGTTTTTGTGTCTGATAAGATTCTATTTGCTTCCTCCATATAGTAGCTGCGGTCCATTATTACTATACTTCCCCCCTTATCCGCTTCTTTGATGATAATGTCTTCCCTTTTATTTAAATTTTTGTAAATCTCATTTTCTTGTTTGTTTAAATTAAAATACTTTGGTCTTGCCTCAATTTTTTCTATGTCTTTTAGGATTAATTTGCCAAATACTTCTATGTTTGGGCCTTTACAGTGGCTGGGATAGAAAGTGGAGGGGTTTTTAAAGTAGGTTCTTGGTTCCCTGTTTGCTTGAGAGTTTTCTTGGTTTTTACTTAGTGTGTCTTTCCTGGCAAAAAATCTTTTAACTGTCAAATTCCTGATAAATTTCTGTGTATCAATGAATAGTTGAAATGTATTAACACTCTGGGTGGGTATAAATTTTAAGCCTTTAGATAGAATGTTTTTTTCTTGTTCAGTTATCGTTTGTGATGAAATGTTATGAATACCTAGTCTCTCTGGCTCCTTCTTCTGTGTTTTACCCCTTCTACCTCTTGTTCCTCTGAAAGATCTGGTGTCCTGTCTCTTTTCCTTTGGTTTGTTCTGTCTGTGCGAAGTGGAGAATATCTGTTGGGGTGTATCCAACCTTGATTGGTCGGTGTATGGTTTGTTCCTATTTTGTGTCTCTCTTTGTATGTGTTCTGTTGAAAAGGGTGATGTAAGTCTTGTTCATGTCTTACTTTATTTGTAACGTGTTGATCTTCTCTTTTATCTCTTTTATCTTTTGGTGAATGTGTATTTTTATAGTGATTAGAGTGATTGGAGTAGTGATTATATTCTATTCTATGTTGGTTCGATCCCCTATATTCATTGTGGTTATATTGATTTTCATTTCTTTGGTGAAAAATTTCCCTATTTTGTTGGTGTCTATTGTGCTCATAAGTGTTATTATATCTTATATCATGATCTCTATAGTTATTAAATTGATTCCTATTATTAGAGTAATTATTATTCGAATGATCCCTATTAGATCTCGAATAATTATCTTTTAAATTATATTGATTTCGATGTGAACTGTGTGTTGTATTATAATTATAATTGTTTCGTGATGCAATTCTGCCTCTAAAATGGTCTTTTTGTGAATTATCTCTTTTATTCTGTAAATTTACTTGAGGTTGTGTATATGGAGTGCCATTTTTAAAATATTCACTATCTCTGAGGTATTTGTTATATTTAGAGTCTCCAATTTGTTCATCTAGCTCTTTGGGTTGTGTTTTAATTTGCTCAAATTTGTCATTACATGTTTTGCTTGAAAGAAATGGTATAAGTTCGGTTTCTAAGGAAAAAATTTCTTTTTCAATATTTTTTAGAACTATGTCTTGATGTTCATACAATAAACTTACTAAATTAGTTGAACATTTGTGGAGAGCTGCATTCCACTTTGCCATAAATTCTTTGTCATCTGTGCCAAAAGCCGGCACCTTGGTTACCCTTAGACCCCTAGGAACTATTTCTTCGTTTAGATATCTACTTAAAAAAGTTATTTCCCACCATTTTTTGGTCTCTTTAGTATATAATTTCCTAAGTTTGTTTATTATAAATTCCCAATTATTTTTATCTTCATCTAGATGTTTAAATTTATTATCGTATTTATTTTGTCTTGCAGCTCTCCAATCGGAGAGGGTATTCTTAGTCATATTAGGAGAAAAATACAATAATAATCTAAAACTATACAAATATGTCAGATGTTAAACAACACAATGTACAGGGTGACTAGAATAGAGTACAATACTCCCCTCTTAAATGACCGCTGCTCTCTAACAGTCTCTCCCAACCGGACTGTGAGTAGAAAGTGAATCGGATATATAGAGGCGCTGATCTTGAATCTCGTGTATATGGACGTACACACTGAAGAAAGAAAAACTTGGCTTGTGATTTGCAGAAGTTAACAACAAATTAATGTGCAGTATACTCACTCCGAAAAATTCAGAGTTCAGCTTCTTCAAGAGGTTTTTCTGTCTCAACTTTCCCAATTTCCACACTGTATTTGTGTCTGTGGATAATGAAAATTGCACTGCAGGTAATTGAATCTTTTGCTTGATAAAAAGTGCAATATACTCACTCCGATAAATTTCGGAATCCGGCTCCTCAGAACATGTTGTGTAGTTTGAAAATACTTCCAAAAAGGCAGCAGAAATACTTGTTGTGGTAAAAAACAAATATTTATTAAAACATAATAAAATGCTCTTATTTATCTTGGCTCTACGCGTTTCAACGACAATATCGTCTTTTTCAAGAGCAGTAAAAACAATTGGAAGTGCTGCCTTTGGAGTGTTTACAGGTGTATTTATACAGGTAATCATTGTTCCTGTTCCGGTGATAAACACCGGAATAGGACTCACAAATAAAACATTTTAATTTTGTATTTATTCCAATCCGATTGTGTTTTGATAATGATATTTATTTATATTATGTTTAAGCTTTTAGCGCTTGAATTCTCAATAATTTGTCAAATCGGATTGGTATAAATGAAAAAAAGCTTTTTGGCCAATCAGAGGGGAGAAAATAAAGTTCCCTTTCAAGTCCTGGTTTTATCCTTAGAAACCGAACTTATACCATTTCTTTCAAGCAAAACATGTAATGACAAATTTGAGCAAATTAAAACACAACCCAAAGAGCTAGATGAACAAATTGGAGACTCTAAATATAACAAATACCTCAGAGATAGTGAAGATTTTAAAAATGGCACTCCATATACACAACCTCAAGTAAATTTACAGAATAAAAGAGATAATTCACAAAAAGACCATTTTAGAGGCAGAATTGCATCACGAAACAATTATAATTATAATACAACACACAGTTCACATCGAAATCAATATAATTTAAAAGATAATTATTCGAGATCTAATAGGGATCATTCGAATAATAATTACTCTAATAATAGGAATCAATTTAATAACTATAGAGATCATGATATAAGATATAATAACACTTATGAGCACAATAGACACCAACAAAATAGGGAAATTTTTCACCAAAGAAATGAAAATCAATATAACCACAATGAATATAGGGGATCGAACCAACATAGAATAGAATATAATCACTACTCCAATCACTCTAATCACTATAAAAATACACATTCACCAAAAGATAAAAGAGATAAAAGAGAAGATCAACACGTTACAAATAAAGTAAGACATGAACAAGACTTACATCACCCTTTTCAACAGAACACATACAAAGAGAGACACAAAATAGGAACAAACCATACACCGACCAATCAAGGTTGGATACACCCCAACAGATATTCTCCACTTCGCACAGACAGAACAAACCAAAGGAAAAGAGACAGGACACCAGATCTTTCAGAGGAACAAGAGGTAGAAGGGGTAAAACACAGAAGAAGGAGCCAGAGAGACTAGGTATTCATAACATTTCATCACAAACGATAACTGAACAAGAAAAAAACATTCTATCTAAAGGCTTAAAATTTATACCCACCCAGAGTGTTAATACATTTCAACTATTCATTGATACACAGAAATTTATCAGGAATTTGACAGTTAAAAGATTTTTTGCCAGGAAAGACACACTAAGTAAAAACCAAGAAAACTCTCAAGCAAACAGGGAACCAAGAACCTACTTTAAAAACCCCTCCACTTTCTATCCCAGCCACTGTAAAGGCCCAAACATAGAAGTATTTGGCAAATTAATCCTAAAAGACATAGAAAAAATTGAGGCAAGACCAAAGTATTTTAATTTAAACAAACAAGAAAATGAGATTTACAAAAATTTAAATAAAAGGGAAGACATTATCATCAAAGAAGCGGATAAGGGGGGAAGTATAGTAATAATGGACCGCAGCTACTATATGGAGGAAGCAAATAGAATCTTATCAGACACAAAAACTTATCAAATTTTGAAAAATAACCCAAAAAGAACATTTACTTCAGAATTAAATGAGATCCTATCACAAGCTTTAGCCAGAAATATTATTTCTCAAGATGAATTTATGTTTTTAAATAAAGTAGAATCCAAGACTCCTATTTTTTACTTCATCCCCAAATTACACAAGGATCCACTTAGACCTCCAGGGAGGCCCATAATCAGTGGGATAGATTCCCTTACATGTAATTTATCTGCCTTTATAGATCATCTGTTACAGCCCTATGCTCAAACAGCAAGATCATACCTTAAAGACACTAAACAGGTATTAAATATACTCAAAGACACGAAATGGGAATCAGAATATTCATGGCTAACAATGGATGTAACATCTTTATACTCCATCATTGATCACAAAAAAGGTATAGCAGCCATAAAATGGAAACTTGAACAAGATGAAAATTTATCTACAGAATTACTAGAATTCATTTTAATATCAATAGAGTTCATTTTGAAACACAATTTCTTTTGGTTCGATAATAAACAGTATCTTCAGATATGTGGCACCGCCATGGGCACCAGATTCGCCCCAAGCTACGCCAATATTTACATGGACCACTTTGAACACACTTATGTATGGTCATGTGGCGTGGCTGGGGCGGGCCTGGTGTCCTGGCGGCGCTACATAGATGATGTCCTATGTATTTGGAACAAGGACGAGACTGCATCAAATAACTTTGTCTCTTATCTGAATGAAAATAATATGGGTATAATATTAACACCTGAATTCAATAAAACTCACATTAATTTTTTAGACTTAACCATTTTTGTTGAAGCAGGAAATATACACACTAGGACCTTTTTCAAAAGCTGTGACATGAACACTTACATAAGGAGAGACAGTGAACACCATCCAACCTGGCTAAAAGCAATCCCTAAAGGACAATTTCTCCGTATACGAAGAAATTGTGACACCATAGATGATTTCAATACCCAATCTAAGATAATCAAAGAAAGATTTGAGCATAAAGGCTATGATAGCAGCACATTAGAACAAGATAGGGTTGAAGTGGGAAACAGGAATCGAGATTCTTTAATACTGAACACTGACAAAAAAAGTACTAATAATCCAAATTTCCCAAGATTCATTACCACATACAATAGTGGATATAAACAGATTAAACATATTATAAATCAACATTGGAATGTTCTCAAAAATGATGAATACTTAAATAATATCATTCCAAATAAACCACTGCTAACTTTCAGGAAGGGAACAAATTTCAAACAAAAATTGGCACCTTCCCTTATCAAGGGGATGAAGCCACCTAAACCTATCCAAATTGCCAATTTAACAGGATTTTACACATGTGGACATTGTAAAGCATGCAATTATACTAAAAAAGACACATAAGACATTCACTTCTTCAGTAACAAATAAATCATACACAATAAAAGATTTCATCACTTGCAAAACTAAAAATATAATATATTTACTTCAGTGCAATTGTCAGATTCAGTATTTAGGACAAACTTCAAGATTTGCAAAAACCCGCATATTAGAACACCTTAATAAAATTGAAAAAGAAAAAGAAGATCATGGTGTTCCTTTACACTATAATAATTGTCCTCTATACGATAAAAAACATCTATCATGGATAGGTATAGAGAAGGTTTCATTACACTGGAGAGGGGGAGAGATAGAAAAAGAACTCAATAAAAGAGAACTATGGTGGATACACACATTAAAAACATATGGACATTATGGTTTAAATAAAGATATTAGAGTGGCAGCATTCATATAATTTAACATCATTTCTCATTTTATCTAATTTAATATATTTAATATATTATTTTTTTCTGTTTAGGTTTCAGTATATTTCAAATAGTCTAATATTTATCCCAATTATATATACAATATTACTGTGATTCTATCCAGAAATTATATTTAAAGGTAAATTTATATTTGATGGCAAAATTTATACTTGATGGCGAAATTTACATTTAAAATTTATATTTGATGGCAAAATTTATATATTTGATGGCGACATCGATATTCGAGTGCATGTTGCACTAATTAATATTCAAAAAAATTGAAAAAGTTGTAACCCAAGATTTTTGTGAAATTATTATCACGAAATTATTATCACGAAGTTTTCTATGTCTGTAATATATATGATTCAAAGTGACCTGCACTTTTCATTACATACTCCCTAGAGAATCCAAAACACTGGCTATCAATGGAACATAGTAAAATGTCGCTCACAGAGAGATTGGTCAATCCGAGACACGTGACACGGAACTTATTGGACAAAACCGGAGCCAGGCCTTTACATATAAAGCATTGAAAACAACGCTCTTCATCTGATTGATGAGAATATATGACCACGCATCATCTGGCGGACCTGAAAAGAAACTGCATAAAACCAGGACTTGAAAGGGAACTTTATTTTCTCCCCTCTGATTGGCCAAAAAGCTTTTTTTCATTTATACCAATCCGATTTGACAAATTATTGAGAATTCAAGCGCTAAAAGCTTAAACATAATATAAATAAATATCATTCTCAAAACACAATCGGATTGGAATAAATACAAAATTAAAATGTTTTATTTGTGAGTCCTATTCCGGTGTTTATCACCGGAACAGGAACAATGATTACCTGTATAAATACACCTGTAAACACTCCAAAGGCAGCACTTCCAATTGTTTTTACTGCTCTTGAAAAAGACGATATTGTCGTTGAAACGCGTAGAGCCAAGATAAATAAGAGCATTTTATTATGTTTTAATAAATATTTGTTTTTTACCACAACAAGTATTTCTGCTGCCTTTTTGGAAGTATTTTCAAACTACACAACATGTTCTGAGGAGCCGGATTCCGAAATTTATCGGAGTGAGTATATTGCACTTTTTATCAAGCAAAAGATTCAATTACCTGCAGTGCAATTTTCATTATCCACAGACACAAATACAGTGTGGAAATTGGGAAAGTTGAGACAGAAAAACCTCTTGAAGAAGCTGAACTCTGAATTTTTCGGAGTGAGTATACTGCACATTAATTTGTTGTTAACTTCTGCAAATCACAAGCCAAGTTTTTCTTTCTTCAGTGTGTACGTCCATATACACGAGATTCAAGATCAGCGCCTCTATATATCCGATTCACTCAATAACTACATATATACTCACAAAAATAAAAATAACATGGTCCGTAATCCCACCAATATGGAGAAACTATTTCTCATAACTTTCCCAGTTAAACACTCACTGTCCACTATCTACAAAATTCTCACACACCCCCACCAGGTAACTTACCACACACTACTGAAATGTGGGAAAGAGAGCTGGGAGTCACCATCCTTCCCCAAACAGAGACTAATATATTTTTAAACACAAAAAAATCATCTACCTCTTCCTCTATTTTGGAAACAAACTATAAAATCCTACATTGTTGGTATCTAACACCCAGCAGGCTCCATCACTTATACCCTAAGCTCAGTAATAGATGTTGGAGATGCGGACATGTGGGAAGTGGTATGGGTCATATGTGGTGGTGGTGCTCCCAGCTCAATCATTTTTGGTATCAAGTCATAAGGGAAGTTGAGCATATTTTCAAAATAACTATACCTCCAGACCCTTTGATTTGGCTATTAAACAAGACCACCCTTCTCCCTTCTAAACAACTTCTCCCTCTATTTCGGATTTTTACCAACAGTGTCAAAACTCTTATAGCTAAAATGTGGAAGTCTAGAGAGGTTCCCTCATTGACTATGTGGCGAGACAAGGTCACTGAACTGTTGGAACTGGAGGAATACTCAGCGTATAAAAAAGGGATTACTGAAAGCTTTATAATGTTACAAGCAATGTGGGACGAATATATTAGAAATATTTGATCCTTTCCACCTATAAAAAATACCTAATATGTACAATTACATTAAGTTAGTGTGGTTCTCTACTAGGAAGTCAAAATTCTATCATAGATCGCTTTGCTAAATGTACTGAGATTGAACAATTGTTACTTGAAATTATTGATATATTGTTTGATAATACCTCGTTATTATTGTTTTACTTTAAAATCTAAAGAGACCGTGATTCTATAGATGCAGTACCACCTCTATTTGCTTTAAAATTATTATTTTTTTTGCCAATGTACATGTGTAATATTCTCTGTACGATCTCTTTCTAATAAAAAGAATTTAATTAAAATAAAGTGTAACATTCATATATACACTTTCTGATAAAACATTTTATAGGGGTAAAAAGGGATATGATATATGACAATGTGCTTGATTGGAAAGGTCTATAATGTGTACACACATGTATGTGTGTGTATATATGCATGTATGTATATGTATTTACATGTGTATTTATGTGTTTATATGTGTATAGATACACTTTTGGAGCCCTTTCTAGATTAATACCTCAAAACTTGAAAAAACATTTTTAATTAATTTTGAAATTTTTTAACATGTTTATTATGTATTTAAAGGGACAGTCAAGTAAAAAGAAATCTTTCATGATTTAAATAGGGCATGTCATTTTAAACAACTTCCCAATTTACTTTTATTAACAATTTTGCTTTGTTCTCTTGTCTCTTGGTATTCTTAGTTGAAAGCTAAACCTAGGAGGTTCATATGCTAATCTCTTAGACCTTGAAGGCCTCTTCTAATCTGAAAGCATTTTGACAGTTTTTCACCACTAGAGGGCGTTATGTATGTGTTTCATATAGATAACATTGAGCTCAGGCACGTGGAGCTCCTAGGAGTTAGCACTGATTGGCTAAAAATGCAAGTCAAAAACAACTGAAATAAAGGGTTTGATCATACTATTCCGGAGGCATACTCACAGAGAAAAAGTTTAAATGTAAACATTCTTCTTGTTAGACAACTTATCTTAAAGAACTGGAAAGCCAAAAAGATGCCTGGTTTTTCAGTATTTATTAGAGAGGTACAAATGCAAATAATCTTTGAATCTTTTCATCTGAAAGAAGCAAGTGAAAGGGAAGTCAGGAAATTCTTACTTAGATGGTTACCGATAATTAAGACATATTCGGATGATGTCCAAAGGTCCATCTTATATCCCTTTATAAATTCAGATAGTTTTAGTGACCTAGTATTAGGTGATTTTCCGGTAGATTGGATCAGGAACTATAGAGATACATAAGAAGCATAGCATAAATTTAAACAATAAGTATAGGTCCTGGACACCAGACCAGGAGATCTGGAGAGCGGGGGGGGGGGGGGCACAAGAGTAGATACCATCCCTTTTTCTTTTTTTTTTCCATTCCCCTTTCTCATTTTTCTTTTCTATGCCTTCTTTCTTTTTATATATTTCGTTTGCTGTATAAATCAATAATATAAAAGGCTGGATGTGGTGTAGACAGCATGATTTGCTGTATTTTTCATTTTTTATTTTTAAGATAATAGTGGATAGATTTGGTATAAGTTGTCAAAGCTGTATATTATTGTATGTATTATTTTCCTATTTTCTTTTTACCAAAATGATGCCCTGCGTGGTGTTCGAATTGTTACAATATGTCTAAATTTCTCTGTTTTTTTTTTTTTTCTACACTGATGGCCTGTATAAATAAATAATAAAAAAAAAAAAAAAAAAATAACGGGGCAGTTTGCAGAGACAAAGGGGCCCATTTATCAAAGGGCTTGCGGACCTGATCCGACACTGCGGATCAGGTCCGCAAGACCTCGCTAAATGCGGAGAGCAATACGCTCTCCACATTTAACATTGCACCAGCAGCTCACAAGAGCTGCTGGTGCAACGCCGCCCCCTGCTGACTCGCGGCCAACCGGCCGCCAGCAGGGAGCTGTCAATCAACCCGATCGTATTCGATCGGGTTGATTTCCGGCGGTTCCTGTCCGCCTGCTCAGAGCAGGCGGACAGGGTTATGAAGCAGCGGTCTTTAGACCGCTGCTTCATAACTTGTGTTTCTGGCGAGTCTGAAGACTCGCCAGAAACACGGCCCTTCAAGCTCCATACGGAGCTTGATAAATGGGCCTGTATGATACAAGGTAATCACAGAGGTGAAAAGTATATTATTTTAACTGTGATAGTTATGCAAAACTGGGGTATGGGTAATAAAGGGATTATCTACCTTTTTAAACAGTCCAATGTTCTTTACTTAGAAGAAAATATTAATATATATATTTATATATATATATATATATATACATGTATATATATATATATATATATATATGTATGTGTGTGTATATATATATATATATATATATATATATATGATAATTTTTTTGTTAAATATATATCTATACCTATATGCATAAAAAATGCTTGTACAGCCCTGCCCCCTGCTCTTGCTCAACCAAGTGCCTGAGAGCAGGCCCTGTCAATCATCCCAAAAAAGTCTGTGATGTTAAAAGTGGGAGAAAAGTTATGAAGCAGCCATCTTAACATTGCTGCTTCTTTGCTTGCAGTTGCATGCTCGCATGAGGAAGCTTAACAGGTTAGGGTTATGTGTTTATATAAGTATATAGAAGTTTTGTTTTTTTCAATCAAACCCAATTTAGTTTCTTTTAACATTTTAGAGACCACAAGAGGGTGATGTGTACTAAAGAAAAGCTAGTATTGCTACTTTATGTTATTATGCTTTAGAAATATTTTTTCCAGTGTCATTTATATTAAAGGGACATAGAAAGACAGTGCTAATATTACCTAATGTGTTAAAGCATTTTCTTAGCGCATATAAATCTGGATTTGACTCCTACAAATAGGTTAAACACTGAGGGTGTCAATCACAATCTTTCAGCATGGCTTTTGATTGATCACAATCCTAAAAACCCTCAGCCATTAAAACCTTAAAAATGGATATGCAAATGACTATACTCTTTGTTTATTTGTACAGTGAGTCATTTTAATAATAATAGTTAACATGTGTGAATTAACCTTTTGTGTTCTAAAACAAGAGCAATATGTATTAATAACTAATAATACACTTTGAAAATGTGCATCATTAGTATAGTGGGCATACGTGCTGGACTTATATTTATAATACTGTAAAATTGCTTATTATACCTTTTCAGTAGAAAGTCGCCTAGATTTAGAGTTCTGCGGCCAAAGGGGTGCGTTAGCTACGCGTGTATTTTTTCCCCCGCACCTTTTAAATACCGCTGGTATTTAGAGTTCACAGAAGGGCTGCGTTAGGCTCCAAAAAGGGAGCGTAGATCATAATTTACCGCCACTGCAACTCTAAATACCAGCGGTGCTTACGGACGCGGCCAGCTTCAAAAACGTTCTTGTGCACGATTCCCCTATAGGAAACAATGGGGCAGTTTGAGCTGAAAAAAACCTAACACATGCAAAAAAGCAGCGTTCAGCTCCTAACGCAGCCCCATTGTTTCCTATGGGAAAACACTTCCTATGTCTGCACCTAACACTCTAACGTGTACCCCGAGTCTAAACACCCCTAACCTTACACTTATTAACCCCTAATCTGCCGCCCCCGCTATCGCTGACCCCTGCATATTATTTGTAACCCCTAATCTGCCGCTCCGTACACCGCCGCAACCTACATTATCCCTATGTACCCCTAATCTGCTGCCCCTAACCCCGCCGACCCCTATATTATATTTATTACCCCCTAATCTGCCCCCCACCCAACATCGCCGCTACCTACCTACAATTATTAACCCCTAATCTGCCGACCGGACCTCACCACTACTATAATAAATGTATTAACCCCTAAAGCTAACCCTAACACTAACACCCCCCTAAATTAAATATAATTTAAATCTAACAAAATAAAATAAATCTTATTAAATAAATTATTCCTATTTAAAGCTAAATACTTACCTATAAAATAAATCCTAATATAGCTACAATATAAATAATAATTATATTGTAGCTATTTTAGGATTAATATTTATTTTACAGGCAACTTTGTATTTATTTTAACCAGGTACAATAGCTATTAAATAGTTAATAACTATTTAATAGCTACCTAGATAAAATAATTACAAAATTACCTGTAAAACAAATCCTAACCTTAGTTACAATTAACCTAACACTACACTATCAATAAATAAATTAAATAAACTACCTACAATTACCTACAATTATATCAACTAAACTAAATTACAAAAAAAAAACCCCACTAAATTATAAAAAAACCCAAACACTATATTACAAAAAATAAAAAAAGATTACAAGAATTTTAAACTAATTACACCTACTCTAAGTCCCCTAAAAAAATAACAAAGCCCCCCAAAATAAAAAAATGCCCTACCCTATTCTAAAATAAAAATTGTAAAGCTCTTTTACCTTACCAGCCCTTAAAAGGGCCTTTTGCAGGGCATGCCCCAAAGAATTCTGCTCTTTTGCTTGTAAAAAAAACATACAATACCCCCCCAACATTACAACCTATCAGCCAATCAGAATTCGAGGGACGCCATCTTGGATGACGTCCCTTAAAGGAACCTTCATTCGTCGTTAGTCCGTCGGTGAAGAAGGATGGCTCCGCGTTGGCTGCTTCAAGATGGTCCCGCTCCGCGCCGGATGGAAGAAGATAGAAGATGCCGCTTGGATGTCTGCCGGTTCGGATGTCCTCTTCTGCCCGGATAGGATGAAGACTTTGGACCCTCTGGAGGAGCTCTTCTTGCCGGATAGGAGGAAGACTTCGGACCCTCTTCTGGATGGATCGGTGATACCCTGCGTGGTGAAGACAAGGTAGGAAGATCTTCAGGGGCTTAGTGTTAGGTTTATTTAAGGGGGTGTGGGTTAGATTAGGGGTATGTGGGTGGTGGGTTTTAATGTTGGGGGGTATTGTATGTTTTTTTTTACAGACAAAAGAGCAGAATTCTTTGGGGCATGCCCTGCAAAAGGCCCTTTTAAGGGCTGGTAAGGTAAAAGAGCTTTACAACTTTTATTTTAGAATAGGGTAGGGCATTTTTTTATTTTGGGGGGCTTTGTTATTTTTTTAGGGGGCTTAGAGTAGGTGTAATTAGTTTAAAATTCTTGTAATCTTTTTTATTTTTTGTAATTTAGTGTTTTTTTTTGTTGTAATTTAGTGTTTGTTTTTTTTGTAATTTAGTTTAGTTTATATAATTGTAGGTAGTTTATTTAATTTATTTATTGATAGTGTAGTGTTAGGTTTAATTGTAACTTAGGTTAGGATTTATTTTACAGGTAATTTTGTAATTATTTTATCTAGGTAGCTATTAAATAGTTATTAACTATTTAATAGCTATTGTACCTGGTTAAAATAAATACAAAGTTGCCTGTAAAATAAATATTAATCCTAAAATAGCTACAATATAATTATTATTTATATTGTAGCTATATTAGGGTTTATTTTACAGGTAAGTATTTAGCTTTAAATAGGAATAATTTATTTAATAAGATTTATTTTATTTCGTTAGATTTAAATTATATTTAACTTAGTGGGGTGTTAGTGTTAGGGTTAGATTTAGCTTTAGGGGTTAATACATTTATTAGAGTAGCGGCGAGGTCCGGTCGGCAGATTAGGGGTTAATACTTGAAGTTAGGTGACAGCGATGTTAGGGAGGGCAGATTAGGGGTTAATACTATTTATTATAGGGTTTTTGAGGCGGGAGTGAGGCAGATTAGGGGTTAATAACTTTATTATAGTAGCGGTGAGGTCCGGTCGGCAGATTAGGGGTTAATAATTGTAGGTAGGTAGCGGCGACGTTGGGGGGGGCAGATTAGGGGTTAATAAATATTATGTAGGGGTCGGCAATGTTAGGGGCAGCAGATTAGGGGTACATAGGGATAATGTAGGTGGCGGCGGTGTGCGGTCGGGAGATTAGGGGTTTAAAAAATTTAATAGAGTGGCGGCGATGTGGGGGGGCCTCGGTTTAGGGGTACATAGGTAGTTTATGGGTGTTAGTGTACTTTAGAGCACAGTAGTTAAGAGCTTTATGAGCCGGCATTAGCCCAGAAAGCTCTTAACTCCTGTCTTTTCTCTGCGGCTGGAGTCTTGTCGTTAGATTTCTAATGCTCACTTCAGCCAAGACTCTAAATACCGGCGTTAGAAAGATCCCATTGAAAAGATAGGATACGCAATTGACGTAAGGGGATCTGCGGTATGGAAAAGTCGCAGCTGGAAAGTGAGCATTAGACCCTTTCCTGACTGACTCTAAATTCCAGCGGGTGGTAAAAACCAGCGTTAGGACCCCCTAACGCTGGTTTGGACGGCTAACACAGAACTCTAAATCTAGGCGAGTTTTTTTTTAGTTTTGCATGATTTTGTCATAGAATGAAGAACTGTGCAGGAAATTAATATCTTGCAGTAGAAAGTGCTTGTAATTTTACCATCTTCAATAACAGCATTCCAAAAATTCACAAGTGCAGAGATAATCTTATACTAAGATTAAAGTAAGCCAGAGATAGGCAAATACTTGTTTAGTGGGATATGATGTATATCTAATTTGCATATATTACCCACAGTTCTCTGAGCAAGTTTTGCTCAGAGGTGTTCATTATGTCAATTACAGAAACGTTACTAGCAGAGGTCAGTGCAGGACAGATATAGATAGAGGCTAAACAAAACTACACCATTATTTCATAAGATGACTCAGTATGGCATCATCGGCTATTTTCAGTGTAAAATTACAGATCCATTCCAAAACAACTTGACATAGTGCTAATAAAGGCCAGTTTGGCATTTAATCAAGGGGTTTTAGCTGTTGCATAAAAATATGTTAAAAATATTGAGAGACTGGATGGTGGTCTATTTGATCAGGGCTGTCTCATGTTATATAGAAACATGACTGTGCCCATTACCGCCTTTGCCCAGGAGCCCTGTGAGGTCTAGGTATCCCCCTGCTTGCTGAGATATTACTTTCAGACCACAAAGCAAAGTTACAAATGTGCATGGTAGTTCAGTAGCCCGGTCTGTAGCTGTGCGTCCAGGATAGTGTATTAAAGGGACATCATATTCAAACAGTTTCTATCATGTACACAAAAGAAAAGCATGCCAAAAATATAAGTATGTATTTTGCATGTAATAATGATATGTAAGCATTTGGGTTCAAACTCATACTGAAGTATTGGTTTTGCACTCCCTACTAATCGTCACTGGCTCTGTTTAATAATGGCGAGGAACACACCTCTGTGACAAGAAAACTTATTCTGGAAAAAGAAAGCTTAAAAAAAAAAAAAAAAAAAATTAAATATATTTTGAAATACCCTCTTTAAAGGGACATTAAACCCAAACATTTTCTTTCATGATTCAGATAGAGGATATCATTTTTAAAAAGTTTCCAATTGACTTCTATTTTCAATTTTTTTTTTATTCTCATGTTATTCTTTGTTGAAGAGATACCTAGGTAGGTAGCGTGCACATGCCTGAAGCACTACACAACAGGAAATAGTGCTGCCATCTAGTGCTCCTGCTAATGTATAACACTGTTGCAAAACTGCTGCTATATAGTACTGCAGACACGGGCATACTCTTGAGCTAAGTATAAAGAATATTCCAGCCTCCAATTTCTTTAAAAGACCTTTATTTCATATAGGGTCCTGAGTAGAAATTACAATGTTTCAAGCCTAAACAGGCTCTTAATCACTCTTGAGCTTACATTTCTGCTTTTCCACAAAGGATAACAAGAAAACCAAGAAAATTTGATAATAGAAGTAAATTAGAAAGTTGTTTAAAATGTCATGTTCTATCTAAATCATGAAAGAAAAAAAGTGGGTTTTATGTCCCTTTAAGATAAAGCAATGAACAAAATGGCTTCACTGTCCCTTTTATCATCCCCTAAACTACATCATGCAAAAAAATCCTTCGAAGCACATTGATATTGAAGATAACAACTTATGACTTCTTATTGACTGTATTAATCCAACATTATCTGTTTTCACTATAACAAGGTGGATAGCCTTTTGCATATCTCAAGCAGTCATAAATTCCATTAAAGTATTTGTCTAAACACTCTTGGAAGTCTATTCCATGGGTTAAATTTATCAATCTACTGACCATTTAACTGCTGCTTTGTTACATCTCTGCCAGGTGTAAAGCATCCCAGACTCGTCTGTCCAGGAGGAATGGCAAGCCCTGCTCTCCTGCAATTGTGTTGCTTTAATTCCAGCAGATGCTGCTGTGCTCCCTACAAACCTTGGTGGACATGTTCCCTCTCTGGGAACATTGTATACCTGCATATATAAATGGAGGACCACGAATCAACCACTCTTTTTGTGAAGAAGTGTTTCCACAAATGAATAGAAACTAGAGACAGTAAAGTCAAATTTAAACTTTCATGATTCAGATAGAGCATGTGATTTAAAACAACTTTCCATTTGACTTCTTTGATCAAATTTGCTTTGTTCTCTTGGTGTCCTTTGTTGAAGAGTAATGCTAGGTATACTAGGCTGATAGGAGCTCAGGAGCATTCATGGCAGCAGTGCTTGTTGTAAGTATGTGTAACGCTGCTATAAATAATGTTGCAAACACTGATGACAGATGGCTAGAGATAACGTGCACGCTCCTGAACTCACCTGCTTACTCTTTATGAAAGGGTATCAAGAGACTAAACAAATTGATAACAGAATTAAACAAGAAAGTTGTTTAAAATGTGATGCTCTATCCAATCCATTTATGTTTAATTTTGACTTTACTATTCCTTTCATTAAAAATAAAAAATGTGAAACTTTAATTTAGACTAAAATTCACTAACTGAATAGGCATATTTTTTTTTAAACACAATGTAAAATACAATACTGAACTGGAAGTGATGCATTTAGGGTTAAATAAAAAGTATTGCAATTTTGATTCATTTGGGAAACAAATTATTTACTGGTTGTATTTTTATCTTCCTGCCATATCATGCTAATCTTTTAAGTCAATATCTATTGATTTGTAATACCCATGTTTTATAACAATGTTTTTCCAGTTTAAAAGTTCAAATCCGTCACTCCGCATAAGTGCACAAATATTGCAGTCTGTCCATTCATGTGGAATTCCTCGCAGCAAAACTCTATGTCTGTCTAGGACACTGCGATTTCTGACAGCTTCCATGATTTTGTTTAGCAGACACAAGACAGGGCTGTAATTATGTGCCAAGTCTAAAAAGAAGACTATGTGGTCTTTATCCCAGCATTAAGAACTCAGCTTTATATACAAAATAAGCAGAATGGCATTAAAAAAATCCAAGCAATTTTAGCAAATTTGTATAAAAAAGTGACAGATGAACATATGAAATTGGAAAAAATTATCCAGATTGAGACAATAAATAGGTAATATATAATTTCATGTGATATTTAGGATAAATTTATGCACTGTAAAGCATGGAGTGATGTAAATTACTAAAATATAATTTGAAAAGTCCACTCTGTTATTCCCTTTCAAAATTACATTTTCATGATTCAGACAAAGGGGTCAATTTACTAAACCCCGGGTGGTCATGATTCGCTAAAGTGAATCATGTCCGCCCTGCATCGCTAAATACTGACAACATACACTGTTGGCATTTAACATTGCACAAGCATTTCACAAGAAATGCTTGTACAATGCTGCCCCCTGCACATTCATGGCCAATCAGCCGCTAGCAGGGGGTGTCGATCATCACAATCATATCTGATGGAGATGACAGCATTCTTAAAACCGCTGCTTTTTAACGTCAGTTTCCAGATCGCCGGAAACTTCGGGTGGGTTAAGCAGCATCCACTGCTTATTTAATCCGCCCCAAAGAATGTAATTTAGTCTTGGGCACTAGATTACAATAGTGCTTGCTACAATACATATAGTGGTTGTGACAGATAAACTCAGGTTCTACACCACTGTAGACTAGACACAGCCTGCGAATGCTCCGATAAATGTGCCAACTACATCCTCTGATCCTCGTCTACTCGTCTAATTTACAAAGTGAGTCATCAGCTCCCAGGTGTTTACAGGATGCCCATTGACTCAACTGATGAGTTGGGATGTCTGCACATACATATGTATATTACACATCACACAGGGTCTAGGACTTCTGTGCTAATTACACATCTCTTACATACTAAGTGAATCAACAAATTACTAAACACAAATTCACCTAAGCATCTTTGACATTACCCACTTAACCCAATTGTGCCTATATAAAAACATATTTGCACAGTATAATAATGCCTTTCATTTTAGTTAGATATCCTATTTCACGTGTATTTTGTTAAATTCAAGACCATAGTTTGGGGGGCTTTGAGAGCACTTCCACATTATGAGGTTACATCTGACGATATAAATTCAGTGCATAGACAGTAAATGTACCTCCACAAAAATTGTTTCTACCTGTCGGTATATATAATCCACTGCTCCTCCTAAAAATAATTGTTTATCCTCTCTCTGTCATAACCACCGGTCCCAGTTACGAGTACATTTCGTATAGTCACGCAAAGAGAACTACCAAGCCAGTATTACCAGACCGACGGAGCCAATTAGTAGAAAAAAATAAACAGCACTTCCAATGGGAAACCAGAAAACTCGTCCCAAGGGTGACAAAACACACTTCTTAGTAATAATAAATGACAAACTCTAAGGCCAATCATACAAGGGGGAGGGTCTGTGCCACTGATCAATAGGATTTCTGAATACCCCGGCCGGGCTGCAGTATTTGAGTGAGTGGGTGTGATCCTGCGGCCGCTCAGCCAATAGGTGCCTAGTGTGTAAAAGCAAGTACCGCCCTCAGACAGGCCGAGCAGCATTTTGTTTAGTTTGCGGGTGTCAGGGAGACACTATTTCCATGCGGGAGACTCCCAGAACTTCCGGGAGAGTTGGGATGTCTACAGATATGTAAAAAATGTTAATTCACATTTTTGTCATGAAATAAGCAACATGTTTAGATGTTGCCCTTCATATGAATGACAGACAAAACTTGAGTAAAACCGGGATGGGCAGCCTGCGGGTTAATGTTAAGTTTAACTTTTGGGGTTCAATTAAAGGCATAGTAAACCCAATTTTTTTCTTAAATGATTCGGATAGATCAGCAATTTTAAGAAACTTTCTAATTTACTCCTATTATCAATTTTTCTTTGCTCTCTTGCTGTCTTTATTTAAAAAGCAGAAATGTAAAGCTTTGGAGCCAGCCCATTTTTTGTTCAGAACCTGGGTTACGCTTGTTATTAGTTGGCTAAATGTAGTCACCAATAAGCAAGCGCTATCCAGGGTGCTGAACCTAAAATGGGCCGACTCATAAGCTTTATATTCCTGCTTTTTAAATGAAGATAGCAAGAGAACTAAGAAAAATTGATAATAGGAGTAAGTTAGAAAGTTGCTTAAATTGCATGCTCTGTCTGAATCATGAAAGAAAAATATTGGGTTTAGTATCCCTTTAAAGGGACAGTCAACACAAGACTTGTTGTTGTTTAAAAAGATAGATAATCCCTTTATTACCCATTCCCCAGTTTTGCACAACCAACACTATTATATTAATATACTTTTTACTTCTGTGACTAACTTGTATCTAAGCATCTTCTGACCGCCCCTAATCACATGACTTTTAGTTATTTTGCATATAGTTGCATTTTAGCCAATTAGTGCAGTGTCTGCCACTAGCCACAAGCGTGATCACAATGCTATCTATATGGCCTACATGAGCTTGCTCTCCCCTGCTGTGAAAAGTAAATAAAATAGAGGCAGCCTTCAAGGGCTTAGAAATTATCATATGTGCCTCCCTAGGTTTGCTTTTAACTAGAATACCAAGAGAACACAGCAAAATTGTTGATAAAAGTAAATTGTAAAGTTTTTTTAAAATTACATGCCCTATTTGGAAAATGAAAGGTTTTTTTGGACTTGACTGTCCCTTTAACTAAAGGATTTAGCTAAGTTGGAAATGTTGAAATACATTGAAGGACATAACTAAGGCCTGTCTTTTAGTTACTGAAGATACGTTATTTACATTTATTATCCATTTAAAATCACTTATAGTTCTGTGTTAATTAGCCGCTAATCATTATATTCTACTGCACTATATTCTTAAGCATACATAAGCCAAATGTATTTATTTTTTGGAATAATATTTTATTTATATTCTGAACAATACATCTTTTATAAATACACTTGAGTTGTTGGCACCAGAAACAGCTTTCCTATCTTAATTGTAAATATTTAAATCTGTCATTTAACATTTTTAAAACCGAAATATTTCTAGTTCTGTAAAAATGCATTTATTGCAAAATTTTAATAATCATAGTTCTCTTTGCATTGATCATATGCAGATCCATCAACAAATATTTCTACATATACACAGTGAACCAAAACAAAGAAGCAAGAAATCAACTGCATATCCCAGACAATCCACTAATTAGTATGATGGAAAAATTCTATTTGGATCAAACTTTACTGGCACAGAATTCTCCCAAACTCCAAATGCTTCACACTTCTTATCAAGATGAAGAGTCCCGTTATCCCCACTGCATCTTGAAACAGGCAAATAAGCCCAGGTCAGTGGCACAATGAGGAAGAATATTCACTTCTGCTACTGGTCCATCACATATTTCATACCCTGTGACTGCTGCAAACCTACAATATGACCAGGTACTGCACATACATTAGTCTCTTCTGAGTCTGAATACATTTGTGAATATGTGAAAATCATGAAAAAAAGAACAACATTGAAAATTAGACATGTGCATGGCGAAAAAATTTGGTTCGGATCGATTCGGAATTTTTCGAAGTTCGGTTCGGATCGATTCGAATTCGGAAAAATTTGAATCGATTTGTTTCGGATTCGTTGTGGATTAATTTGGATTCAAAGAAATTCGGCTGGATTCGGTTTGATTCGGTTCGATTCAGTTCGATTCGGTTTGGAAATTCGGCAATTCGGTAAGTGTTAGGTGGGATTAGACTAGTATTATACTTTATATTAGGTGTTAACCTAACATACTGTATAATACTAGTGTAATCCCAATGGCCATCCGAATTTACGAATCGATTCGATTCGGTTCGATTCAGAAAATTCAGCAACATTTTAATTCGGAAATTCAGTTCGATCCGAATCGCCGAATTTTCCGAATTTCCGAATCGAACCGAACCGAATCGCACATGTCTATTGAAAATAGCCGCCTTACAAAAATTAAAAAAACATACAGCAAAATGTTGGATCCATTACTAATATATTGGGTTTGAAATTAAACAATGTGCTGGGTGTGTACAATTAATGTGGTAGTAGCAGGCACACAAAACCTCAAATAATACACAATGTACTACTATTTTGCTATGAATAACATACAGGTATATAACAAAGCATACACTTAAAAGGAAACTAAATCCATTTTTTTCTTTCATGATTGAGATAGAGAATGCAATTTAAAGCAGCTTTCGAATTTACTACTATTATCAATTTTTTTCTTCTTCATTCTCTTGCTATCTTTATTTAAAAAGCAGGAATGTAAAGCTTAGATCCCAGCCCATTTTTGGTTCAGAACCTGGGTTATGCTTGCTTATTGTTTGGCTGAATGTAGTCACCAATAAGCAAATGCTATCCAGGGTGCTGAACCTAAAATGGGCTGGCTCTTAAGCTTTACATTCCTGCTTTTTAAAGGGACACTGAACCCATTTTTGTTTCCTTTGTGATTCAGATAGAGCATGCAATTTTAAGCAACTTTCTAATTTACTCCTATTATCAATTTTTCTTCGTTTTCTTGCTATCTTTATTTGAAAAAGAAGGCATCTAAGCAATTTTTCGGTTGAAGACCCTGGACAGCACTTGTTTATTGGTGGGTGAATTTATCCACCAATTGGCAAGAACAACCCAGGTTGTTCATCAAAAATGGGCCGGCATCTAAACTTACATTCTTGATTTTCAAATAAATATCCCAAGAGAATGAAGAAAATTTAATAATAGGAGTAATTTAGAAAGTTGCTTATAAATTGAATGCTCTATCTGAATCACAAAAGAAAAAAAATGGGTTTAGTGTCTCTTTAAATTAAGACAGCAAGAAAATAAAGAAAAATGGATAATAGGAGTAAATTAAAAAGTTGCTTAAAATTGCGTGCTCCATCTTAATCATGAAAGAAAACATTGGGTTAAGTATCCCTTTAATAATGGTACATACTTTAAAGGAGCATTACATTCAAAATGTAATTTCCCATAAAATGTTATTATAAAATTTAGCAATACACTGCATCCCCTATTAACTAACTCTGAAAACTGTACTGGTTCCATTCCCCACAACAGCCTAGCCCAACTAGATTCCATGGATTGCAGAATCCTGACATTCCTACATACTGATCAGTGATTGGTTGCTATGTGCAGAGGTTCATTTATTTCTGTCACTAATTGGCCACAGCAAAAACAATGCATATTTTCTTACAAATAACAGGTTTAAATTATTTTAAAATATTTATTTTGCATGCATATCTTTTGCAATGAAGTTAATAATTTGTGATGCACAAATACAAAATATATTTTCCTTTAAGGAGATTAATCAACTCTAATAGTGAAAACAGAATGGAGTAAAGGACTTAAAGGTACAGTTTACCCTACATTTTTCTTACCTTTAATTTGTTGCAAATTATCTATTTTACCTGCTGGAGTGTATTAAATTGTTTACAAATAGCTCCTTTACCTTTATATCGGCATCTGAAATAGCTGATTTTGCACGTGGTATCCTAATCTGTAGCGGAAGTTTCTATACTTAAGCATAGGCTATACAAAACTGTGTAAAAATAGCCAGCAGAATAAATTACACTCCCAATGGGAGGTATGAGAGATAAGCAACAAAATAATCAATTTAAATTGTTCTCTCTAAGGGCCTGACAATCTAAAGCTCTCTGCTCTGGCAAGATGATCTAAGAAGTCTCATCAGTATGGGTAATAAAGGGATTATCTCTCTTTTTTAACTAATACAAATTCTGGAGTAGACTGTCCCTTTAACTTCTTTCTTCTAATAGAAATTAATTTCCTACACTGTTCTTCATTTCTGATGTAAATCTTGCCAAACCCGTTCTGATTGCCATAAAACATGTTGAGATCTGTGCATATTCTAAAAGGGCTAATTAAGTAAAAATAGTTTGCATAAAAAAAATGTTTTAAAATTGCTGGCAAGTATTTTAAAATAATTTTAAAAAAGAAGCAAAATTAGTTACATAGCTGTCCTTTCTGGAGTAGACCGATCCACCTCCCCCCCCCTTATCAGTGTTTAACATCAGAAACACAGGCATTGCATTCAGAGGCGTAACTAGAAACCACAGTGCCCAGGTGCAAGAAAAAAAAGGTGAATTTGATCAATATAATTTTTTTTTTTTACATTTAACACCAAAATTTTTTTGAATCAGATTACAGTCTGCAAAAGGAGGTACCCTGTGCCCACAGTCTGTGAGATGGTCTGACCCCCTATTACTGTATATAGTGACACTGTTTAACCCACCAGTACTGTATATAGTGAGTTAGTGACACAGTCTGTAATCTACCGGTGAGATGGCTGGCCTGACCCTATCCGTCCCAGTACTTTATAAAGTGACCACAGTAGTCTTTGACATGGTCCAGCCCCCCCGTTCTGTATATAGTGGTACTGTATAGTGACACTGTTTACCCCCTGCCCCCCCATGCTGTAGTAACAAGGTCTGTAATTTGCTAGTTCCACAGACATACACACACACATGCATAAATACACACACAGTAACATACACACATACATACACACACACACACACATACACACACACACTCACACATAAACACCAATGGGTAAAACAGAAACACTAACCCCTGTAGTCAGAGACACTTGTAAAGCATCATGTCACACTCACATGATATCAGTGCAGGCAGTGGCAGGTCAACGTTTTATATTGGGGACATTTTTATTTTTTTATTTTTTTTACGCTGGGCCCCCACCCTCAGGGGCCCAGTCGCAGTTGCGACCTCTGCACCCCCTGTAGTTTTGCCCCTGATTGTATTTTAACTGAGTTCGCAGCAGCTTATTTGCTTCTAGGCATGCTCCAGCAGACAATGAGTGTTAAAGTCTTGCATTCTACCATATCAATGGTGGATTTATATGCAGCCATAAAAGGAATTGTGTGGGGGGAGTTAGAGCTGTACAATTCAGACATTTAAAGGAAAGTGTTAAAGGGACATTAAACCCCAAAAATTTATTTCATGATTTAGGTAGAACATACAATTCTAAACAACTTTCCAGTTTACTTCTATTATCAAATGTGCTTCATTCTCTTGGTATCATTTGTTTAAGGAGCAGCAATGCACTACTGGTTTGTAACGGAACACATGGGTGAGCCAATGACAATCGGCGTATATCTGCAGCCACCAATCAGCAGCTAGAACCTAGGTTCTTTGCTGCTCCTGAGCTTACCTAGATAAACCTTTCAGAAAAGGATAACAAGATAAGGAAGCAAATTAAATAATAAAAGTAAATTGGAAAGTTGTTTAAAATTGTATGCTCTGTCTAAATCATGAAAGAAAAATTTGGGTTTCATGTCCTTTTACTGGTGAGGCACTGCAATATAAATTTGCAGGTAAAGTAATTAGAGCACATATTATATTTTGTCTCTATCCCAACTTGTTTTATGTCCATTTAACAATCAAAAACATATTTTTGTTTACTTTTCTAGTGAAACTCATTTACAACTGTGGGCTTTTAGCAGCCAAATCCATTTTGGATTGTGATTACTTGAAAAACAAGCATGATCTAGGCTTACTTGTTTAACCCCTGCAAAGTTAAAGTAATTTCCAGAGCAGCTGTGAACACATCTGGTGAGCCCATTTGAAAACAGACAAATGTGTGTTACCACCAATCACCAGCTAGCCATTCTGCTGCTGAGGATATGTGCATATTCTTTTCAACAAAAGATACCAAAAGAACAAAGTAAATTTGATAAATTCATAGTCATAAATTTAATAAATTCAAAGTCATAATTAGAAATTTGTGATTTAGATGGAACATACAATTTTAAAAAACTTTCCAATTTACTTATATTATTTAATTTGCTTCCTTCTCTTGTTATCCTTTGTTTAAGGGTTTATCTAGGTAAGCTCAGGAGCAGCAAAGAACCTAGTTTCTAGCTGCTGATTGGTGGTTGCATATATATATATATATATATATATATATATATATATATATATATATATATATATATATATATATATATATATATATATATATATATATATATATATATATATATACATATACCGATTGTCATTGACTCACTCATGTGTTCAATTAGAAACCAGTAGTCCATTGCTGTTCCTTAAAGGTACACTGAACCCAATTTTTTTCTTTTGTGATTCGGATAGAGCATGCAATTTTTAAGCAACTTTCTAATTTACTTCTATTATCAATTTTTCTTCATTCTCTTGCTATCTTTATTTGAAAAAGAAGGCATCTAAGCTAAGGAGTCAGACAATTTTTTGTTCAGTACACTTGTTTATTGGTGGATGAATTTATCCACCAATCAGCAAGAACATCCCATGTTGTTCACCAAAAATGGGCCAGGATCTAAACTTACACTCCTACTTTTCAAATAAATATACCAAGAGAATGAAGAAAATTTGATAATAGGAGTAAATTAGAAAGTAGCTTAAAATTGCATGCTCTATTTGAATCACGAAAGAAAAAAATTGGATTCAGTGTCCCTTTAAACAAATTATTCCAAGAGAATGAAGCAACTTTGATAATAAAAGTAAATTTAAAAAGTTGTTTAAAATTGTATGTTCTACCGAAATCATGAAAGACAATGTTTGGGTTTCATGTCCCTTTAAGTGTCTTAAAATGGCATGCTCTATCTGAATCCCACAAGTGTAATGTTGACTTTCCTATCCCTTTAATATTAAACATTAACTTTTATTATGACTGAGTTTAAAAAAAGCTATCACAGCTAAACATTTTTAGATAGATAGATAGATAGATAGATTTTTTGTATTGTCATCATTGTAGATAGTTTCTAATACTACCATGCATATAAGAGATTCCAGCTTGAATCTGAAAAAAAAGCCTTTCTGAGATTCTCAATGCTAAGATTAATTATTATTATTATCCTACATTTCATGTGATATCATAGTATCACTATCACTACAACATAAATATAATGAGCAGAGTATAGTTCTAATATTTGGCTCCATGAGCTGAAGGACAATAACACTGATGTAAACAAGCTAATTAAAACAGATTCATGTAGTCAGTATAAAAGCAAGAACAAGTCATAGTTAGCAGAAGTCCTCAAATAACAATGCCCTCCCCCCCCCAAGGAATGTTCCTCAAGAGCTATTTATTGTTATATGCAGAGGCAAATGGTAGTAATTTCATACTGTGGGATAATTAGCACCATAGCTACAGAGTTTTTGAAAATAAGACATGAAATCCAAAGGAACTGGTAGTTAATGAGATGATTAAAAAAGCTAAATTTCATTAGTTGTGTTTCCTAAGTCCAACACGATCAAGGTATCCAAGGTAACTGTATGCAGATGTGATTGACCAGGGATAAGTCATCTACCCCTCACCAACCCTGCAGCAGATCAGTGTGCTATGTAAGCCTCGGCACAAAGGCATGAGGAATGAGTGGTGCTGGTGGTAGCTATGTCTTGCAACGGTAGGAGGGCCAAGACGATCCAGATGTAATAAAGCTAGATATACTGAAAGAGAGTACAGTGAAGGAATTGGAAACTTACAGCATTCCAATGTTCTTTAGGTAACCAATTTAACACAGAGACAAGCTTTACTGCCTCCTGCATTTAGGTAGCAGGTAGTGCGAACGGCGAACGCAAACTTCCGCAAAAGTTTGCGAACCGGTGAACCGGGCGAACCGCCATAGACTTCAATAGGCAGGTGAATTTTAAAAGCCACAGGGATTCTTTATGGCCACAATAGTGATGGAAAAGTTGTTTCAAGGGGACTAACACCTGGACTGTGGCATGCCGGAGGGGGATCCATGGCAAAACTCCCATGGAAAATTACATAGTTGATGCAGAGTCTGGTTTTAATCCATAAAGGGCATAAATCACCTAACATTCCTAAATTGTTTGGAATAACGTGCTTTAAAACATCAGGTATGATGTTGTATCGATCAGGTAGTGTAAGGGTTACGCCCGCTTCACAGTGCGCAGTGTAGGTGATATACCTGCCCTGACCATGCTTTGCAGACCAGGTATCAGTGGTCAGATGGACCCTTGCCCCAACACTGTGTGCCAGACATGCCATTATAGCAGACTTATATGGCTTTGGCATTGCTTTTTGGTAATTAGAAGGCTGCTAAATGCCACTGCGCACCACACATGTTTTATGCCCAGCAGTGAAAGGGTTAATTAGGGAGCATGTAGGGAGATTGTAGAGTTAATTTTAGCTTAAGTGTAGTGTAGTAGACAACCCAAAGTATTGATCTAGGCCCATTTTGGTATATTTAATGCCACCATTTCACTGCCAAATGCGATCAAATAAAAAAAAATTGTTCACTTTTTCACAAACTTTAGGTTTCTCACAGAAATTATTTACAAACAACTTATGCAATTATGGCATAAATGGTTGTAAATGCTTCTCTGGGATCCCCTTTGTTCAGAAATAGCAGACTTATATGGCTTTGGCGTTGCTTTTTGGTAATTAGAAGGCTGCTAAATGCCACTGCGCACCACACGTGTTTTATGCCCAGCAGTGAAGGGGTTAATTAGGGTGCATGTAGGCAGCTTGTAAAGTTAATTTTAGCTTAAGTGTAGTATAGTAGAAAACCCAAAGTATTGATCTAGGCCCATTTTGGTATATTTAATGCCACCATTACACCGCCAAATGCAATCAAATAAAAAAAAAATGTTCACTTTTTCACAAACTTTAGGTTTCTCACAGAAATTATTTACAAACAACTTATGCAATTATGGCATACATGGTTGTAAATGCTTCTCTGGGATCCCCTTTGTTCAGAAATAGCAGACTTATATGGCTTTGGCGTTGCTTTTTGGTAATTAGAAGGCTGCTAAATGCCACTGCACACCACACGTGTTTTATGCCCAGCAGTGAAGGGGTTAATAAGGGAGCATGTAGGCAGCTTGTAGAGTTAATTTTAGCTTAAGTGTAGTGTAGTAGACAACCCAAAGTATTGATCTAAGCCCATTTTGGTATATTTCATGCCACCATTTCACCGCCAAATGCGATCAAATTTTAAAAAAAACTTAAATTTTTTCGCAATTTTAGGTTTCTCACTGAAATTATTTACAAACAGCTTGTGCAATTATGGCACAAATGGTTGTAAATGCTTCTCTGGGATCCCCTTTGTTCAGAAATAGCAGACATGTATGACTTTGGCGTTGCTTTATGGTAATTAGAAGGCCGCTAAATGCTGCTGCACATCACACCTGTATTATGGCTAGCAGTGAAGGGGTTAATTAGGTAGTTTGTAGGGAGCTTGCAGGGTTAATTTTAGCTTTAGTGTAGAGATCAGCCTCCCACCTGACACATCAGACCCCCTGATCCCTCCCAAACAGCTCCCTTCCCTCCCCCACCCCACAATTGTCCCCGCCATCTTAAGTACTGGCAGAAAGTCTGCCAGTACTAAAATAAAAGGTTTTTACATTTTTATTTTTTTTAGCATATTTACATATGCTGTGGTGTAGCATCCCCCCTTAGCGCCCAACCTCCCTGATCCCCCCCAAAACAGCTCTCTAACCCTCCCCATCTGCCTTATTGGCGGCCATCTTGGGTACTGGCAGCTGTCTTCTATTATTTCACAGTCAAAAAAGTGTTGTTTTTTTTAAATGTACACTACTGTTACACCAGATATGAGTGGTGGCACTGGGCAAGTGGGCACAGTATACGCTGTGAGCCTGACACACACGCTGGCAGGCAACTGCAATTAGATTACACAGGGGGAAAAAAAAGCAGACTGATGTTCTAGCCCTAAAAAGGGCTTTTTGGGGTGCTGTCCTTACAGCAGAGATCAGATGAGTCCTTCAGGACTGTAGTGGACACTGAATACACTAGCCTAGCTATCGATTTCCCTATTAAATCAGCAGCAGCTACACTGTCCCTCCTCTCACTAAGAATGCAGCTTCCGAATTAATCTAAAATGGATGCTGTCCAGGAGGTGGGAGGATCTGGGAGGGAGGGTCTGCTGCTGATTGGCTGGAATGTGTCTTTCGCGGGGAACTATTCGCCGGCGAACTATTCGCGACATCACTAGTAGCAGGCATTAACGCATTTAAAGCCCATAGGACTCCTCATTACAGGACCAAAGGACATCTTAAACTCCAAGTTTATACTGTCAGATTCAGAAGCAGCAGCTGGAATTTGTTGAAGCCCTTAGATATCTGGTGAACTACTGCCATTGCTGCACTTTAAAAAATCTTACGTACAACTTACAAAATTCAAATGTGCATAAGTGCATTTCAGTTTCAATAGAAGCATATTTGCAATATGCTTCCATTAGCAAAAATGCTTCACGTTAAGGTTATTACTATTTTTAGTGGCATATGCACATATGCTGTGAGGGCCCATGCACCAGTATTCAAGCTCAGAGAGCTGGTGGTGGTGTTTACTGTGCTTGTCATCAATAGATTGACAGATGACAAATCTACAATAAACTAATCATTGTTTCCCCCCCGGGGCGTTCAGTCCATTTGCAGAAACGTCACGGCACGGGGGGGGGGGGGGGGAACAACGATTGGTCAATCATCTGTCAATCAATTGATGAATATGGCCAGCGGAGGAACGGCGCTTATCCTTATATCATTACAAGGTAAAAATTGCAGAAGATAAGTATATACTACACATTTGATGAATGAAAGTCTCATTCATTTTTAAAAAAATTTCCTATGACTTGGGCGACTATGCTCAAGTTTACAATCACTTTAATTTCTGTCATGCAAGCCACTGATTACTTTTTGAGAAGGTATAATGTCTGAATACTGATGCACGTGCCTTTACAGCATATGTGCATATGTAGATGAAATACAGTAATAACATATACACATTTCGATATTGACCTTTCTACACCTTTAAATGTAAACAGATTCAACTAAACAGCTATTCATACAAAAATATTTTGACGTGTAAATGCTGATCTTTCACATGCATGAGAGAACAATTATCAGCCCACGTGTCATTAACTTCTACAGACAAGCACATTTTAATTAAAGGGATATTAAACTGCTGTATACAACACTCACACTATTCTATTGATTTCCTTCTGTTCTTGTTTTTCTTTTAAAAGCAGCTTTCTTTTTTTAATCTTATACAGGTGCCAGTTGACAAAGCTTTGTATTTTCATACTTGGCAAAACCGTAATGGAGCTCATAGACTCTTGAATTCAGTGACAAAAGTGGTGAAAATTCACAGATAAGTGATATGGCTGACTTTTTCAAAGCTGTATTGTGCCCTTCAGTTTAACCCCTTCACTACCGAAAAAAACACCCAAAATACCGGAGAATGTTTAGCATTTTTGCTATCACTCCATTTAAACAGACATAGAGCCTTGTTTTTTTATTTACCTGTTAAAACTATATATACTGTATATTGTATATTTTTAAGTAGAAAACCCAAGGTATTGATCTAGGCCCATTTTGGTATATTTCATGCCACCGTTTTGCTTTTTAGTAATTAGAAGGTCGCTATTTGCAGCTGCGCACCACACTTCTATTATTCCCGGCAGTGAGGGGTTCATTAAGTAGCTTGTGAGGTTAATTTTAGCTTTAGTGTAGAGATCAGCCTCCCACCTGACACTTCACACCCCCTAATCCCTACCTAATCCCTCCCAAACAGATCTCTTCCACCCCCCCCCCCCCCACACTAGTTACCCTATCTTAGGTACTGGTAGACAGTCTACTAGTGTGAAAATGTAAGGTATTTTTTTTAAATTAAATATTTTTTTATATGTTTTAATGTTTTCTGCAGTGTAGGATCCCCCCTAACTCTCCAACCTCCCTGATCCCTCCCAATCAGCTTTCTTACCCTCCCCCTCTAATTAGTGCCACCATCTTAGGAGTTAGGAACTGGCTGCTGTACCTACAAAATCCTTTTTTTTTAATGTCTTTTTTACTGTAGTGTAGTGGTACCCACACTTCCCCCCTCCCACGATCGCCAGTTAGGGACCCCCCATACCCCACCCCACCTTTTTTTGTAGAGTAGCGCCCCTTCCCTCTCTCTCCTTTATTTTCTATTTTCTGCAGTGTAGGGCTCTCCTACTCCCTCCCTCTCCTTCCTCCGCTGCTGGGCCGCCCACCCAACTCCCAGATTCCCTCCCACACCTCCCGCTGGCACCAGCAGATGATTGTGGCACACATTGACACAGACAGAGTCACTGAGTGTAACAATCTGGCATCGGCCCTCACTGATTATGCTCCAGTTCCATATGCGGGCAGATGCCTGGAGGCACAGTGTGAGGGGTTTAAATTTTTGTAGTCTTTATACACAGTTTAAAATTCACATAACATATATAAAAAAGGTCACATGAATAATATAGAGCAAAGCAGCCATGGCAAGAATATACAGCTCTCACTCTGGCACTAATATATTCATATTCTCCAGCTTGGAGAGAAATTGTAGTTCAGATTTCACTGGGGCTGAACTCACTGAATTGTTAAAAGAAAAATGACGGAACTCTCCAGCACTGTGAGAGCTCTCTTGTTTCTATATATGAAAGTCAAGCCCAGTGCAATTCAACACTGTGTGATATGAGAGTTTTGTTACACTTCTGTGTTACTTTAACAGATTAGGTTCAGACTTTGTATATCTCTGTTTATTATAAATACAAATTACATTGCACCTTGAATTTGCTGCATGGCAAAATAAAACTGACACTTTCAGAAAGTGGGAGGGACAGGGCAGTTCCTTGGGCCGAACAGGAGAGTTCCCAGGGTGTCTGAAGCTCTCTCACAAGTCTTGTGAAATTTTCTAAACATTTTAAACAAGGTTGTTTTGCTGATTTGTCTCGACAGCTGTATGCTGGTGAAGTTTGCTCGAAATTCACAATAGACTTATTTTAACTAATAGTAAAGTAATATATACTAAAATATAGACAAAAGCAAGATAAATTGTAGCAAAAACATTTCAGTTTTATTTGGAATTGATGCAGAGTATTTATATCTGCCCCCGGGGTTCTCCAGTTCTGCCCTATAATCAGAATTTGTAAAATCACAATCCTAAATATGCTTTCATATACAAAATAAAATACAAAATAGAAAGTGTAAAGTTTAAATTTAATAAAATGTAATCTGAAGTGTAAAGTGAAATAAAATAGAAAGCACAAAGTGTAAATGCAGCAGAACTCTCATGTCATGCAGTACATTGCATTGGGCTTGTCTCACATAAATGAAAGGATTGGCCCTTGGAGAAGTAAAGCAAAATCTGCCTCCTAAAAATGTTACTAGGGATCTCGCAGTTCTGGAGGATCATTTTAGAATATCTATATGTGCAGAGAGGTTTTGAATATCAGGGCCTCTGTATCATGTACACTAGTTCAAAGTGCACAATATGGTTGGCAAATCTGTCACTGATCTGTCAATGTGTACCACTTCTGTTACAACCTTCCAAGACCACTATGAAGATGTGACCCTGACCAATCAGCACCAGTAATGGGTTAAAACAAGACAACAGCTTTTATGAAAGCTGCAAGCATAGCAAAAAAAACCCCCAATAACATGGTAAGTAGTCGCCCTGCTATTGTTGTGGTACCCAGCTGATTAATATCCCTTTAACACCTCTGTTTTTGGATGTAAGAAGTTTAAAGTCTGTGTGAACCATGCAATTCAAATGGATTATACATTTTTACTATTCTCAGCTCATTGGGTACATTAAAGTCAAAGCGCTAACAATTCTAATTAACATGAGAATCAGTCTCTATTGTGATCCTACACAGCTGCTGCAGAGTTTATTGGTGACAAATTGATCTTACCATCTGCCGGCCGCTAGTATGTGCATCCTGTTTGCTGATAGTTTCATGGTTATTTTTGTTAATATCTTAGAAATTAGTAATCAATTTAGATAGAAATAGTTTTCTCAGCAGTACCTATTATTTAGTTGTGAGTGTGTCACCTACAAGCTGGCTTGTCCACATCATAGACATGTTAAAACTATAAACACAAAAATCCCTGAATTGTTAAAGAAACATAATAAAAAAAATCTAGGGCTGGATTACAAGTGGCGCGCTAACATTAGAGCGAGCAAGATATTGCAAAAACGCGACCACTAGCGTGCGTATTACACGTTGCAAGTAAACCTGTACTGCAGAATGCAATCTAAATTTGTGCTTGTTTGGTTAGTGCAACTGAATACCTTACATAAAGGGTTAGGGCAAGAAATAAATGTGCTTTAAAAACAACATAAACACATTAACATAAAATGTTATTCACTATATTGTAAAAGATATTCATATAAATATTAATAACATTTTTTATAAGGGTTAAAAGATAAATGGTATATGACAAGGTGTTTAAATAGAATGGGCTATATTGTGTGTGTGTATATATATATATGTCTAAATATGTTTATGTAGGTATATATGTGTATACATGTGTATTTATGTATTTATATAAATTTTAAATATCATTTTTATAAGGATTAAAAGGTAAATTGTATATGACATTGTATGTCTAAATATGTTTATGTAGGTATATATGTATATATGTGTATTTATGTATTTATATATGTATATATAAACACACACACATATATATATATATATATATATATATATTTTTTTTTTTTTTCTTCTAATAATCAAATACACATAGAAATATATATTTTAAAATAAAAAGAACATTTTCTTCTATATGAAGAACTTTGGAATGTAAAATATTCATAATTGCCTTTAGGTTGAGCGCACCTGGTCTAACGCGGTGTTGGGTTAGCGAGCAAGTGATAAGTATTAGCTTTTTTATTTTAAAGCTCAGTCCATTGTAGATTATGGGCAGGGCCGGACTGGGAATAAAAAGCAGCCCTGGAAAAATATGAAGACCAGCCCTATTTTCCGTTAAGTCGGTATAATTCACAGGCCCCATTTTTCTTAAAGATGATTACTGGGATACTCCTTCCCCAATATCTTTTTTTAGAATTAAATTATATTACTTTCCATTAAATAAAATGCTAAATTGTTGTTATATAACACCCTACAACCCAATTGCAGCCAATAATCTCCCCTTTAAAGTGTAGTTTCCCAGCCCCAACTGCTGCAGCCCAGCGGGAAATCTCCTGGTATCCTGGTAGGCCAATCCGGCCCTGATTATGGGGAGGTTAACACAGTCAGGATATCTGAAGTCCTGAAGTTAACGCGCAGCAGGTTTTGCTCACACACAAACCATTTACTTTCATGTTGTACTACGCATGCTAACCCGTGTTTTCACAAATATAAAGCACCAAATAATGTGCCACTTTTAATCTGGCCCCTATTCATGAATATTAGAAGACATTTAAATGTTATAAAATATTAGATTGTCTTTTCCTTAAAGGGACAGTCAACACCAAAATTGTTATTGTTTAAAAAGATAGGTAATGCCTTTACTACCCATTCCCCAGCTTTGCACAACCAACATTGTTATATTAATATACTTTATAACATTTTAACCTTTAAATTTCTGCCTGTTTCTAAGCCACTAGAGTCTTATCACATGCTTTTTTTATTTGCTTTTCACAACAGGAAACTGCTAGTTCATGTGGGCCATATAGATAACATTGTGCTCACACCCGTGAAGTTGTGCACAACACAGCACTAATTGGCTAAAATGCAAGTCAATAGATAATAAATAAAAAGTCATGTGATCAGGGGGCTGTCAGAAGAGGTTTAGGTAATCACAGAGGTAAAAAGTATATTAATATAACTGTGTTGGTTGTGCAAAAATGGGGAATGGGTAATAAAGGAATTATCTATCTTTTAAACAATAACAATGTTAGAGTTTTTAGAAGATTTGGTTGGCCCTTTTAAATTGTGGTTATCTATACTGCAGAAAGTAAAAAAAATACAAAATACTTTTCTTTTTGAGATCACAGTTTTATTGTCTTTCAGTTTTAAAAGGGGAACATATTGAGAGATTATATGGAGCCACATTAAAAAATACTAGCAAGAGCAGATTTTTTTTTTTTTTTTTAATGGCAGCCTCCATTTCAGCAACTTTATTAAACTTTCTCTGCTATTATCAGTGTTGGTGTATCATATGCTTTCTTGCTACCATTATAGCTTGCTAGTGTCACAATGCTACAAAGACATGACGTTCATTTTATTTAAGCAGAAACACAGAGTGGGATTGAGCACAATACTTTAGAAAATTTTCAACAGAAATTCACCATTAAAGTCAATGAAGTTTAAATCAGTGGATTACTTTTTCTAAAGGACTGGAATCGAGCCCAGTGTTTGTTACACACTTGGTTAATCCTTCAGCTATCCTTAGGTAGTCTCTGCAGCTTGCTGTTTCCTATCTATTAGTTCCCTACCTGGTCAGCCTGCTCATTGTAACTGCTGGTAAAAAAAAACCTGTATATTGTACTTTACTGTGCATTGCCTGACTACTGTGCCCTGCTTACCATTATGAATACTGTATACTTTTTCTGATTACCTGTATACTGTGGGCTGCTGGCTATTGCCGGGACACTGTGCCATGCTGATCATTAACACAAGTTCTCTTAAGTTTATCTCCTCCACAGTTTGTCCCATATGTAATCCTCCATATTATGTCCAACTGTCCACTCTCCATAGTATGTCTTGCTGAGCATCTTACATAGTGTGTCCCTATGGCAATCCTCCATTATGTGTTCCAAGTGTAATCCTCCATAGTGTGTCCTGCTGGTAAATATCTATAGTGTGTCCAACTGGCCATCTTTCATGGTATGTCCCATTGGTAATCCCCAATAGTGTGTCCTGCTGGCAATCCTCCATAATGTCTCCCACTGGTAATCCTCCATAGTGTGTCCCATTGGTAATCCTCCATAGTATGTCCCACTGGTAATCCTCCATAGTATGTCCCACTGGTAATCCTCCATAGTGTGCCCCACTGGTAATCCTCCATAGTGTGTCCTGCTGGCAATCCTCCATAGTGTGCCCCACTGGTAATCCTCCATAGTGTGTCCCATTGGTAATCCTCCATAGTATGTCCCACTGGTAATCCTCCATAGTGTGCCCCACTGGTAATCCTCCATAGTGTGTCCCATTGGTAATCCTCCACAGTATGTCCCACTGGTAATCCTCCATAGTGTGTCCTGCTGGCAATCCTCCATAGTATGTCCCACTAGTAATCCTCCATAGTATGTCCCACTGGTAATCCTCAATAGTGTGCCCCACTGGTAATCCTCCATAGTGTGTCCCATTGGTAATCCTCCATAGTATGTCCCACTGGTAATCCTCCATAGTGTGCCCCACTGGTAATCCTCCATAGTGTGTCCCATTGGTAATCCTCCACAGTATGTCCCACTGGTAATCCTCCATAGTGTGTCCTGCTGGCAATCCTCCATAGTATGTCCCACTAGTAATCCTCCATAGTATGTCCCACTGGTAATCCTCAATAGTGTGCCCCACTGGTAATCCTCCATAGTGTGTCCCATTGGTAATCCTCCATAGTGTGTCCCATTGGTAATCCTCCATAGTATGTCGCACTGGTAATCCTCCATAGTATGTCCTGCTGGCAATCCTCCATAGTGTGTCCCACTGGTAATCCTCCATAGTGTGTCCCACTGGTAATCCTCCATAGTATGTCCTGCTGGCAATCCTCCATAGTGTGTCCCACTGGTAATCCTCCATAGTGTGTCCCACTGGCAATCCTCCATAGTGTGTCCTGCTGGCAATCCTCCATAGTATGTCCTGCTGGCAATCCTCCATAGTATGTCCCACTAGTAATCCTCCATAGTATGTCCCACTGGTAATCCTCCATAGTATGTCCCACTGGTAATTCTCCATAGTATGTCCCACTGGTAATTCTCCATAGTATGTCCCACTGGTAATTCTCCATAGTATGTCCCACTGGTAATTCTCCATAGTATGTCCCACTGGTAATCCTCCATAGTGTGTCCTGTTGGCTATACCTGCAGTTTGCTTGTATTAACTTTCCACCTCTCCAGTCTGCCTGTCCTCATTCACATCTTGCCAGTGTTGTCATCATGTTTACCTTTTAGATATTGGGAAGACATCATGGATGAGATAGTTGATAATTAGCTTGTGGCACAATTAAGGAAGGAGCGGGATACATAGGTCAAGTGCAGAGAGGAAGATTTGGTCATCAGCCTACAGATGATACTGAAACCCAAGGATCTTTATTAAGAAACTTAGGTGTTATGTATTGTAAAAGTTTGTGTGTTTCTCTTATTAACAAAATATGAGGCGTCCTGACAAGAGTGTTTGTTAGCAAATTTTTCTTAATCCATTTTTTTCTTAATATCCTTTATAGAACTACGTGATACACCTACAATTTCAGCAGTCTTGTACTGCAACATGTTTTTTTTTGCCATCAACAGGCCGACAATTTTGCTGACAAGTCACTTTGTTTACCCATCTGTAAAACATATACATTTGTTAATTTAACAAATATTTTAGTAATATTACATCAAATTACACGTAAATATGTATTGCAGATGTTGCCCACATTGAATTAGAAATGGTTACAAAACTAAAAAAAAAAACAATCAATACTATTAAGAATAAATTAAATCAAAATTAGGGGTTTTGACCAATTGGTCTAATAATTTGGCAAGGTACTGTAAAGGGACATAAAATCCATTCTTTCTTTATTTTATGGTTCCGATAGATCATACAAGTTTAAGGAACATTCCAATTTAATGTCTTAATACATTTTTTAAGAGCAGAGGGCCTTCAAAAGATTTTGCTTGTAAAAACACATTTATGCCCCAGAGGGGAAGTTTTTTTGTCAAAATTAAGTGTAAAAATTCCTCATAGTATGTAGCCATCTGGACTGTCTGAATGATAAAATTAGTTTATAAATGATGCAAAACATAATGTGTCACTGTAAAGACCTGTAAAGTGTCCAGGATTATAAATTATTCAGCTTCTTTAAATCGTTAATATTGTTCCTCATGCTTAGAGCTAGATTACAATCCTGTTGCTGAAAGGAATGATTATTGCTTGTTTGAATTGATTCATTTTACACAGTGTATTATAATCAAGCTGGATTATTTTTTAAGGGAAAATTGGTAGATGTCCTGGTGTTTAAAAATACAGTGCCTTCCAAAAGTATTCACCCCCTGGCATTTTCCCTATTTTGTTGCATTACAACCTGGAATTAAAATGGATGTTCATTTGGATTTCTTGTAATGGACATACACAAGATAGTCCAAATTGGTGAACTGAAATTAAGAAAATAACTTGTTTTAAAAAAGGTCTGGTGCAACTAATTACCTTCAGAATTCACATAATTAGTTAAATAACATCCACCTGTGTGCAATAGAAGTATCAAATGATCTCAGGATATAAACACCTGTTCTGAAAGACCCCAGAGTTTGCAACACCACTGAGCAAGAGGCACCACCAAGCAAGCAGCACCATGAAGACCAAGGAGCTCTCAACAGGTCAGCGACAAAGTTGTGGAGAAGTACAGATCAGGGTTGGGTTATAAATAAAATATCCAAAACTTTGAACATCATATGAAGCATCATTAAATCCATTACTAAAAAAAAGGAAAGAATATGGCACCACAGCAAACCTGCCAAGAGAGGGATGCCAAGGACCAGGCAAGGAAGGCCGCCACCTACCAACACTTATTAACCCCTAATCTGATGCCCCCAATGTCGCTGCCGCCACTATACTAAAGTTATTAACCCGTAAACTTCTGGCCTCCCACATCACTAACACTAAATACATATATTAACCCCTAACGTAACCCTAAGTCTAACCCTAACCCTAACGTAACCCTAACACCCCCTAACTTTAACATAATAAAAATAATTCTAAATAAAACTTACTATTAATAACTAAATAATTCCTATTTAAAAAAAGCAAAAAAAAAAAAAAAACTTACCTGTAAAATAAACGCTAAGCTAGCTACAATATAACTAATAGTTACATTGTAGTTAGCTTAGGTGTTATTTTTATTTCACAGGTAAGTTTGTATTTATTTTAACTAGGTAGACTAGTTAGTAAATAGTTATTAACTATTTACTAGCTACTTAGTCAAAATAAATACAAATTTACCTGTAAAATAAAACCTAACTTGAGTTACACTAACACCTAACATTACAATAAAATTAAATAAATTAAATTAACAAAATACAATTATCTAAATTACAAAAAAATAAACACTAAATTACACAAAATAAAAAAAGAAATCAAAAATAAAAATTAATTACTCATAATCTAATAGCCCTATCAAAATTAAAAAGCCCACCCAAAATGATAAAAAAACCTAGCCTACACTAATCTGCCAATGGCCCTTAAAAGGGCCTTTTGTGGTGCATTGTCCCAAATAAATCAGCTCTTTTACCTGTAAAATAAAATACAAACAACCCCCCAACAGTATATCCCACTACCCACACAACCAAAACCCCCAAATAAAACCCTATCTAAATAAACCTAAGCCCCCCATTGCCCTGAATAGGGCATTTGAATGGGCATTGCCCTTAAAAGGGCATTTAGCTCTTTTACAGTGCCCAAAACCCTAAGCTAAAAATAAAACCCACCCAATAAACCCTTAAAAAAAACTAACACTAACCCCCGACGATCCACTTACAGTTTTTGAAGACCGGACATTCATCCTCATCCAGGCGTCAGAAGTCCTCATCGAAGCCGGCAGATGTCTTCTTCCAGACGGCATCTTCTATCCTCATCCACCTGGCGCGGAACGGGTCCATCTTCAAGACATCCGGCGCGGAGCATCCTCTTCTTACGATGGTTGCTGAAGAATAAAGTTCCCCTTTAAATGACGTCATCCAAGATGGCGTCCCTTACATTCGGATTGGCTGATAGAATTCTATCAGCCAATAGGAATTAATGGGGGGGGATCCTATTGGCTGTTGCAATCAGCCAATAGGATTGAGCTCACATTCTATTGACTGATTTTTAATCTATGATTGCTGAAATTTTTAATATGCATCATAAGAAATGTACATGCAATATATTTTTCATATTTGTTTATCATGTTTATATCAATGGCTCTCATTAACAATTTATCATTTTATTTAAAGTTGTAATTACTTATTTGTAAATTATTATTGTATTAAAAAGTATAGGGAAACATTAAATTTGATACAAATATTGCTGCTCGAAGGTTAATGTTTAGTAAAGTCTAATTTATCTAATAATAAGCTTTATATGGTAATATGTGCTCATTTTTTAAAGAGCACATACATTGCATGTGCATTTTTTATTTGTCTATCTATCTACCTGAGTGTCTGTCTGTCGGTCTATCTATCTCTCTCTCTGTCAGTCTTTTACTTTTTCTATTGAAAAGATATGTTGTCAGATAATCATGAGAAATCTCTGCCAGTTGTAGCATTAACTCACATCCAGTGAGTTAAGTGAATTAAATTTTTGCATAGGTCATGTAACATCTACCAGAGTAGCAGAGAACCTATCCATGGGTCCCATCCCCCATGACATGCTTTTGCAGGTTCTTGGATAGAATGTGTGTGCGACGGATAACAGTCTGATCTGTCCGAGAACCTTTAATAGCACGTAGTGGAGGGTGGAACCCATGGTTAGGTTCCCAGAGGTGGTTGCGGCACCCGAGGCTCTGATTAGAACAGAACTCTGGAGCCTAACTGCCCCCGGCCATTCTTGCATTATCTGATTGGTCCGTTGGTCCATGACGCACCGGATGCACAACCAATTGGATAATGTTGCAAGTGTGTCGCTAGCGCCTAGTGATATACCAGTAGAAGGAGAAGATACCCATCTTGGGTGGTCTCATATCTGTATATATTTAGTTGTGGCAGGAGTGGAACATATATTCAGTTCCAGCCCAATTAATGTAATTTATTACAGTTTGTTAGCCCCTTATTCACTCCATCAAATATTAAAGGAGAACTTCCACTCACTGAACTAGATCATTTCAGATTAGATTTTTCCCACATTACAGCTCTGAAGGAAGAAAAATATGTACTGTAAATTCAAATCCCAATACAGATATTTTTGAAAAGGTATCTTTTAAAGATACAGTGTCAGTTTACTCCTGAGATTTTTTTTGTTTTTTTTTACCATCTCTCCCTTAACCTAACAAGGTAGCAACCTGTAACTGTAAGATACTTAAAGGGACAAAAATAAACTTGTATGATTCATAAAGCAAGCAATTCAAACAGCGTTAAAATGTACTTATAGTAATTTGTTTTGTGCGCTTGGTATCCTTTGTTGAAAATCATACCTAGGAAGGCTCAGGAGCAGCAATGTACTACTGGGAGCTAGCTTCTGATTGGTGGCTGCACATATATGCCTCTTATCATTGTCTCACTTAATGTGTTCAGCTAGATCCCATTAGTGCATTGCTACTCCTTCAACAAAGGATACCAAGAGAAATAAGCAAATTTGATAATAGAAGTAAACTGGAAAGTTGTTAAATTGTATTCTCTGTCGTGAAAGAAAAAATGGGTTTCATGTCCCTTTAAAGGAACAATAAAGTCATTTTTTAATTTATGCATAGAAACGATTCCCTACATTAAAACAGAACTGTTTACACAATTAATGTTTTCAAAGCATTTAAAACCTGTCATTTCGTAAAGATAATCTTGCATTGATTTTCACTCCCGGGACACACCCCTCGTAAAGCTTTTTGAATTTTTATTATATTACTTCCTTTCCTGTGGCCAATTAAAGACAGATATAAACATGCCCCTGAACATATTAACCTATTACTGCTCAGCTTGTTAGAGTGCAATGGTACTGCAATCCACACATGTAAATGACAGGAAAAGAAGGCAAATAAATAATGAAAGTGGATTGCAAAGATTTTTTTTTTCATTTAGATATAATTAAGTATTTATGGTGAATTAGATTTTGAGGATAATGTCCCTTCAAATAAGCAATGTCCCTGAAAATTTACTAATGAGAGTGTTTGTAAATGCAATTATTACTACTTGTTTTAGATACTTCTGTAATAAATACACTTTCTAATTCTTGTCTGCCCATGAAGTGTTATTTCTGTCTTTCATTATGATTATGGGAGTTGCTCCTATCAACCAATAACTAGTTGATGTTAAAGTATCAGCTGCGTAGAAAAATGCATTTAAATTTAAAGGGACTTGAAAAAAATTATTGTTTAAAAAGATATATAATCCATTTATTACCCAATCCCCAGTTTTGCATAACCAAAACTGTTTTATTAAAGGGACACTAAACACAATTTTTTTCTTTAATGATTCAGATAGAGCATGCAATTTTAATCAACAGCAGGAATGTGATGCATAGGAGCCGGCCCATTTTTGGTTGAGAACCTGGATTATACTTGCTTATTGGTGGGTAAATGTCAGCCTCCAATAAGCAAGCACTATCCATGGTGCTGAAGCTAAAATGGGCTGGCTGCTAAGATTTACATTCATGTCTTTCAAATAAAGATAGCAAAAGAACAAAGAAAATTTGCTAATAGGAGTAAATTAGAAAGTTGATTAAAATGACATGCTCTATCTAAATAATGAAATAAAAAATTTGGGTCCAATGTCCCTTTAATATACTTTTTACCTTTGTGATTACCTTATATCTAAGCCTCTACATACTGCCATCTTATCTCATTGCTTTTGACAGACTTGCATTTTAGCCAATCAGTGCTTCCTCATAACTAACTCCACAGGAGTGAGCCTAATGTTATCTATACGACACACATGAACTAGCACTATCTAGCTGTAAAAAAATGTTAAAATGCACTGAGATAAGATGCAGCCTTCAAAGGCTTAGAAATTAGCTTATCAGCCTACCTAGGTTGAGCTTTAAAAAAAGAACACCAAGAGAGCAAAGCAAATTTGATGATAAAAAAATATATTGGAAAGTTGTTTAAAGTTGCATGCTCTATCTGAATAATGAATTTTTCATTTTGACTAGACTGTCCCTTTAAACAGCTCTTCCCAAAGTTTTCTTATGCAAAGCAATCATTTTGAAACAATTACTTGCTGTTTTTTCCTATGCATGATACGTACAGGGTTAGCTTTTAAGGAATCAGTTTCCCTTTATGTATTATTACACTTACTATATGTTATAATTGGCCTGTAATGCATTGTCTTGGTTGCATATAAAACACAGTATATTAATATGTATCACTATTAAAGGGCATAAAAGTCAAAATGAAACATTCAGACAGAACATATAATTTTAAAACACCTTTAAATTGTATTATTTTTATTTACTTTGTATTCTGTGACTCCTTTGTTGAAAAGCATATGTACATATGTTCAGCAGAAAGGTACTACTGGGAGCTAGCTGGTGACTGGTAGCTACACACATTTTTCTCTTGTTATTGGCTCACCAAATGTGTTCAGCAAGCTCCCAGTAGTGCATTGCTGTGCTGGAGCTGATTTTAGCTATGTGTTTAATACATTTACATGTGTTTAATACATAAGTATCTGCAAGCAGCTGTATATAAGAGCATTTTTTATTTTTATGTTCCCTAAAGAAACATATAGCTATAGATGTACCTATGCTGGAAAATAAACATCTTTTACCCATAGATCTGTACATCTGTTCCTTATTGGCCAGTGAGTTTCAACTCTGCTCTGTACATGCATACGTTTCTTCTTAGTCTCAAAATCAAATAAACAGGTGTATACTAACATTATTCATAAAAAATATCTATCTGTCTGTAAATGTATATATATACTGTATATATACAGTATATATATATATATATATATTTCTGTATGTCTATCAATCTGTCTGTATGTTTGTGCATATATATGTATATATTTATATATATATATATATATATATATATATATATATATATATATATATATATATATATATATATATGCACAAACATACAGACAGATTGATAGACATACATACTGTCTATCTATCTACCTATCTATCCATCTATAGTATTCTTTCATATGCATTGCATACATTTGTGGAGGCCAATGCTTCTTAAGGTTATAGATTGCTACATTTCTATAATATTTCTATAATATATATTGCAGAGTCTAAATAATAAACTAATAATCTGTTGCTCTAATGCTAATGTGCAAACTTCCTTATGTTTCAGAGAGAAGACACTGTGCCTGAGTAATACTGGGATGTGAGCGGATGCAGCATACTGTATGAGTTCTGTCCTGATAAGATAGATGAAGATCTACAACTTAAAACATTACATGTGTCACCTTGATTAATTTAATTACTGTCACACATATTACCTATTGTAGATTACTATGATACATCTCACTCCAGTTAAAGGGATACTAAACACAATTTTCTTTCATAATTATGGTAGAGTAGCAATTGGTCGGCTTCTAAGCTTACATTCCTGCTTTTTAAATAAAGATAGCAAAAGAACAAAGAAAAAATGATAATGGGGGAAATTATAAAGTTGCTTAAAATTGCATGGTCTCTTTGAATCAAGAAAGAAAAATTATTTGGGTTTCCTATCCTTTTAACTTCTAGTTAGTGAATTTTTAGCGAACCCACCGGTTGATGACAATCATTTACAAATGATTTATCTTCAAAAATGTCCTAGAGTTTAAGGGTGTTTTTCTGCAGAAATGATTAGATATGTTTTTCTAAAGGATTATGATTGGCCATCATTGGAATGTTTTCCTTTTAAAAGGACACGGCCAAATGCAACATGTTTACGATAAAGTTTGGGCTCTGTATGTGTGTTAAGCGGTTTCGTTTTGTTTCCTGTAACCCCTCCCAGGTTTTGCATTCTCACGTGGGAGAAGTGTTCAGTCACATTAAAAAATGGTTACAATCAATGACTTCACTTAAAATGTTAAGAAATGTAAACAAGAAAAGCCACAATTGCTGTGCAAAGGTTTGTTCACAAAGAAAATCAGCTGAAACATAATTCTGTCAAGTATATGAAACCAATAAAGATGATGAAATTGGCAAAAAAAACCCCAATATATTTAGAATTTTAAGAAAGTACATATTTATAAAGAAAATGTTTAAAATTGTTTAGAAGTAATAATGAAATTCTATACCTTACCTTTTTGTGTGTAAATGTATGTTGGAAATACATACACACACGGGTGCTTCACACGTGCGCATGCGCTCATATGTCATTCAAGATGAAACTGCCACTAACTAGACTTTAAAATGTGAAGATCTTTAATCTCACCTTCTGAGGAAGGGAGAGAGAGAATGCAATTTTAAGCAACTTTCTAATTTACTCCTATTATCAATTTTTCTTCGTTCTCTTGCTATCTTTATTTGAAAAAGAAGGCATCTAAGCTTTTTTCTTAGTTCAGACTCTGAACAGCACTTTTTTATTGGTGGTTGAATTTATCCACCAATCAGCAAGAACAACCCATGTTGTTCACCAAAAATGGGCAGACATCTAAACGTACATTCTTGTATTTCAAATAAAGATACCAAGAGAATTAAGAAAATTTGATAATAGGAGTAAATTAGAAAGTTGCTTTAAATTTCATGCTCTATCTAAATCACGAAATAAAAAAATTGGGTTCAGTGTCCCTTTAAGAGCTGTTTACCTCATTATGTATAGTTTTGTTTACAAAAGAACAACCCCTATATTACAAAATTATGCTAAAAACAAAGAAACAGAGTTTTTGTGTGATTTCTCTACATGCTGGCAAGTTTTTAATATGTAATAAAAAGATTGGTTAATCGCTTTAAAAATCATAAGGATATTTTCCTGCAAAAATTGTACTTTATGGAAAAAATAAAATTGGTTTTGAAATTATGTAGGAAAAAACGATTTAAGGCACACAATAGATAATGTAATAAAACAACACTGCCCAATGCAAACAATGCTGTGAAATTCATATTTATAATATGAAATTAAAAGGCTATTGTTTTCCTTCTTGTAAAATAAGTTCCCTCATCTCTGCTATCAGAATGGACAAAGGCGTTTCATGGGCGTAGCTGAAAGTTTTTTTCACAGTCTTGAGTTTTCTCTAAACATTTTCCCCTGCAGTTCTTGCTTTTTTTCTTGCAAGGGGGGTGAGATACATACACCCAAAATACTCATTTCACTTATTACCTTCATATGCATATGAAAATAGAGGACATGTTAGATACGTTATGCTAAAACCTGGGGAATCTGATTTGTTTTGGCTGCACTATTTAATTTTCAGTGTGTCCCTTGCTCCCTGCTAAAGTTTCACTCCCCAGAAAAGTTTAACTTTCCAGAAAGCTCTATTACTTTCCATTGGATGCGCATCGTATGGACACGCCCTTTTATAGAAAATTCCCTGAGGGCAGCACCTGCAAATATTGGTGTGGTTCTTGGCGTTTCATCTGTTGATGTTTTGATCATTGGGCCCTAAGGGATATGTATCAGAGTAGGCAGATTCCCCAAGCTTCTTGCCTAGATTTCCCTAAGAACCAATAAAACACAAAATAACATAACAGAAAACAAAGAGTTCATCAAAGGGTAAATTCAATGTAGTACTTTTTCCTCCGTGCAGAACTTATTTTTTATCTCCCTTTCATCAAGCGTAACCTTTCTCTGTTTCCGTTTCAAAGTCATCCTCATAAAAAGGTCTGCACTTCAGATGCTGTAACAGTTTATTGTATCCTTTCCTATTTGTTTTAGTAAAGCTTACTAGAGAGTGCAAGTCAATCAGTTTATATGAGTTCCTTCCATGAACTTTATTTCTACACTTCCTTTTGTGGATTTACCTCGTTAATTTTGTTGTCTCTCCAATTCCTCTCATGTTTTTTTCTGTGTGTTTTTCAGCATTATGCCACTTTTTATAATTTGCTAGTTTCATCCCTTCTTTTTCCGTTATACATAATGGGTCAGATTACAAGTGGTGGGCTATTTAACGCTTTTGCACGAGTGGAAACCTTGGTAGAAGTAAGCTCTTAACGCGTTGGGTAGTGCATGTATTACAAGTTGAGAGTAAAAAGTTTGCTTGTGACGTGCTCTAATCAAACAAACCAATCGCATTATTGTATTCTCCCCATGGAAGTCAATAGAGAGCGCATAAGAAGAAAAAACAACCATTGTTCGTGTTTTAACCCAACAGCAGCTGTGAATATTTCCCATTCCAATGTTCTTCACATACAGAACAATGTAATTAATTATATATATATATATATATATATATATATATATATATATATATATATATATATATATATATATATATATATATATATATATATATATATATATATATATATAATATAATGTTAATGTAAAATTGATATCTATACCTATATATCTAATCTATGGGAATAGATTTACAGATATAGGCATATACAGATGTATATATAGAAATATGTATTTACAATAAAAATTACAGTGAAGAACATTGGAATGTTAAATATGTACAGTAAAACACATAACTACATAGATACATATGTACACATATAAACACACACACATATATATATATATATATACACATATATACATACATACATATATACATACATACATATATACATACATACATATATACATACATACATATATACATACATACATACATATATACATGCATACATACATACATATATACATACATATATACATACATACATACATATATGCATACATATATGCATACATATATGCATACATATACATAAACATATACATACATACATTTATACATACATACATATATACATACATGCATACATACATATAAATACATACATACATATATACATACATACTTACATACATACATATATGCATACATACATACATATATACATACATATATACATACATACATATATACATACATATATACATACATACATATATACATACATACATATATACATACATATATACATACATACATATATACATACATATATACATACATACATACATACATACATACACATATTTGTCATGCATATATGTATGTATATATACAATATAGCTCTTTGCAGTTAAACAACTTGTCATTTACCATATACCTTTTAACCCTTATAACTTTTTTAAAAAACATTTATATGACTCATTTTTATCAGATAGTGTTTATATGAGTGTAACTGTAAATGTCAATGTATTTATGTTGTGTTTAGTGCAACTTTTTTTAACGCGCTACCCTTTACACAAGGGTTTCTTTCACGCTAACCTGACGAACGTAAAATGCGATTACGCTTATTTTCAACTTGTAAAACGCATTATTTCCAACACGCACAAAAACCTGATATCGCTTGTGCGCAACAGCTAGCACGCCAATTTGTAATTTACCCATTATGTACACACTCTCTCATTTTCAATCACTTTATTACATGACCTATTTTTTCATTTTCAGAGCAATGTTTGCATCTTAGGTTGACAGATACGGAGATACCTGTTACTTATTGCTGTCTCCTATGCACTTCCCCCACAATTTATAAATATTAAATATCTTGCACAATATAGAGCAGCAGTTGCAGCATTCTCCATATTAGGCAGCATGAATGCCGCAGCTGACTATTAGCTGATCCAGCTGTAACTTCTGGATAGGATGTAGGAACGGGTGAGAATATACAGGGTCAATATGGTCAATAAACTGGTCTAATGGTATCAAGAATATCCCTTTAGCAAACAGGTGCTTACTTCTGAGAGATTATCTTCTTAGACAAAATCATTATTGCACACTAATAACTCACGCGAGAAAGAAATGTTCTTTAGTTACAAATTAGAATGACTCTGTGCTTTGTATTCATACTGAATAGTTAAAGGGACACTGAACCTAATTTTTTTTTCTTTTGTGATTCAGATAGAGCATGCAATTTTAAGCAACTTCCTAATTTACTCCTATGTTAACATTTTCTTCATTCTCTTGGAATCCGTATTTTAAATGCAAGAATGTAAGTTTAGATGCCGGTCCATTTTTGGTGAACAAACCGGGTTGTTCTTGCTGATTGGTGGATAAATTCACCTAGCAATAAACAAGAGCTGTCCAGGGTCTGAACTAAAAAAATAGCTTACATGCCTTCTTTTTCAAATAAAGATAGCAAGAGAATGAATACAAATTGATAATAGGAGTAAATTAGAAAGTTGCTTAAAATTGCCTGCTCTATCTGAAACACGAAAGAAAAAATTCGGGTTCAGTGTCTCTTTAATTGAACAAAAACAATAAATACTGCAATTAAATATTGAGTTAAAAAAGCTAATTTGTAACAAAAACAAATTTCATATAAATAAAGATGCAATATTTATTTTGTATTAAATTCTGTATTTAGACTCTGTTCCTAATGCTAGTGACACTGTACCATTAAATGGGTTTAAAGGAACTTTTCTCATAAACGGAACTGCCAAAATCTGTATCTTTAAGATGCCAAGAATTGAATGTGTTATTGTTAATGTTTTTATGAACTTAAAGGACAATGATGCTGCTAAGACTTTGATGCAATTATGCATGGTATCATTTTTCACAGATATGAAATTAGGAAAATAATGAAAACTAGCTTAAAAGACGTTGTATCTCTGACCACTTTGTGTGTTGTATATTAACATGCAGAGACTCAATCAGCTGTAAATGAGAAGCATGTTAGCTGATGTTGCTTATAGTGTTATATATCTGTTGGAAGATATGGCATGGTCAATGTGCATTGTTCATCATTTTCAACAAATTCCAATAATATGATTTAATTTTAAGGTTTTTTTTAAAGTTTTTTTTTTTTTAATCTAAGCAAAGATTCTCCATTTTTTTTATCATTTAAACATTGTTTATATTTAACTATCCAACAATACATCTATGTGATTTGTTTTTAACTATGAAACAGTAATGACACCAAAGGATCTGAGCAAAAAACAAGCACTTCCTGTAAATTACAATTACATTTTAAACAGTGTTGGCTATATTTTGATATCTTAAAGGGCCATTATAGTTAAAAAACAATGACATGCTCCAATTAGTGAAAGCATGTAATGTTAATACTAATGACAATGCAGTACTATGTGTTTAACCATTGCAAAGGGTTTAAACCAGTGTTTCTTAACCCAAGTCCTAAGGACCCTTAACAGGCCAGATATTCATTACATCTTAACTAGAGCACAGGTGAAATAATCATCTGAAGGGTGAGAGCAGGTTAGTAACCATGGTTACTGATCAGCTGATTAGTTCACCTGTGCTCTTGTCAAGATATAATGAATATCTGGCCTGTGAATTTTCCTGAGGAATGGAGTTGAGAAACACTTGTTTAAACACATAGTCAAAGTACCTGTAGCAGAGGTGTTTGTGTGTGCAGTACTATAGCTAACAAAAATGGGTATTTATGGATGTCAAATATCATTTTTATATACATTTTTACATAACATTACTCGTGCTTGGCTTTTGCATGGTATGCATATTAATAATTTGGATTTGTCTAAACTAACATCCATGTGAGGTGCAGTTTACAGTACATAGCTAACCAAGAATGACTAATGGTGAATATTCCAAATACCTATTGTTCAAGCTGTTGATATATTGTAGCTGTGTCTTTAAACACTTTCTTACTCTTGCTCAAGCCTTTGGTACAACCCTGAGTGCCTTACACAGCTAGTAAACATTCAGTGTGTAGTTATAGTAAATATAACAATTTTCTTGATAGTAGGTTGTGATACCAGGAAGGGTCGTTACATTAATCCAACCATTCGTACCTTAAATAGGCATGTGTATTTAGCACACCGATGAATTTAGTTTAGACTCAGGGAACTGCGAGAATCTAAGGATGGAACACCGTATTTATTTCTTATTGTTTTATATAAAATATCAACTGTACATTAGATTCATATGTAAATGATGTACAAATATTTATTGTATGGCAACTATGCCATCATTTATGTGCTTTCAAAATAACTACATCTTTGAACTGTAATGTTTAGTTTAGTGCTGAGACAGTAAATGTTGATCCATAAAATGGATATTCTGTTTATCAGTTACAAATTTTACACATATTTTTGTAATAAATGTAATAAAACAAATATATAATAAATACTTTATAATTTATTTGTAAGTAAATCATTTATTGTCAAGTTTTAATAAAAAAAAAGTTGGATGAAAAAGGCTTGAAATTTTTAATTGTTTTCTTCCTCCAAAAAAAACCCAAACATTTGTAATATGTACACACTTTTTATTGTTTTGTTTTCAAAAACATCATTTTTTTGCCTTCAGTTAAGTTTCGTTTTAAGTCATTTGTTTTGCTATATGTATATCTGTATAAAATATATTTTTTTAACTTTCAGTGCCACCACTCTGGTGATATATACTGTATATAGGACTGTTAATATATAACTCAGGCTTTCTTAAAAACAAGCATTACAGATGACAGGCAGCTATTTCAATACATTCCGATAACCCCTTCTGTCAGCTTTATAAGAGATTCAAAGTGCACAAAACAAAAAATAAAAAAAATAAAAAATTAATTTAAAGAGAAATAGAAGTACACTGAATAGATATTAGTCTATAAGTAGATTTTAGTAAGAAACCACCTCCAGTTGTGAGTATGGGGGCACAATATAGCACATCTGCATATATTTACACAAAAAAAAATCTGTGTTTCCACTCAGCAGGGAATTATGGGTATGGATATTCAAATGTGTTTCACAGGGCCACACCCCCATATCTGTTTTAAGCACAAATTCCCTTATGCCAGTGCACCTTGCTCTAGGTTGCTTTTATGCATGTAAGGAAATCCCAGATGGTTCAGACTCAACAGCATATAAAAGATTTAGGACATCTGTGTCTAAAATATATAGGGTAGCAAAAAGATGAAGCAGTCTGAAGCATATTTGAATATCACCAACCAAAAAACCCATTGGTCATGTGGAATCACTGGTTGCTGAGGTGTTCTGTGGAGAAGTGTACGAGTGTGCTATACAATGATCTAGACCAGACTCCCTCCCTATGAGAATTTATTTTGCTAGTGACTAAATGAAGTTCATTGCTCCTGTGTTAATACAATTCAGAAAGCAGTTAAAAGCCTGATAGTTCTAACAAGCTTGTGTTCCAATGCACGTTCAGGGGCGGACTGAGCAATCAGGCAAATAGGACCTCGACCAAGGGCCCTGAATGTTGGGGGGCCCTCCAGTGGCATATTCAAGGCTCCTGGTGTGCTGCCTACACTACACTAGTGGTTGTGATTGTGAGTGCGTGCGTGCGCACGTGCATGCAGGCAAATTTTAGTATGGCACTACATTCAAAGAGCCTACAGCCCTTCCCCCATTTAAAAATTAGCTAGCAGAGCTGCAGCGCCAGGGGTGGAACTATCATTGGTGCAGCAGGTGCAGTTGCACCATGGCCCAAGTGCTGGGGGGGGCACAGCAACCAGTCTATACATAAGCACGTGCAGAATTTATACAATCCTAATGCAGGGAAGCCTTTTATTAGTGCAGTTTGTAGGTCTATCTATCCTCATAATCATTATACAGAGCAGCATGTATATCATTAATGTTGCTGACTACTGAGCACTCACAGCTCTGCAAGTGTTTGTGATCTGGTGTGGGCAGAAGATGATAAGGAGCTAGTTAGTTAAGTGTAGGTGAAGTGAGGGCCCTGGTCCCGGAGGGGGGTCCTGTTTCTGGTCTAGAGGCCCTGTGCGTGGATGGTTTTTTAGCTGTGGGCTCCCTGAGGCATGCCCTGGAGTTTGTAGTCTGGCCCTGGAGATGGTTTGTAGCTGTGAGGGCACAGGAGTGGCAAGCTTGGCCCTGGAGGTTGTGGGGCCCTTGGGTGGGACAGGGAGGCAGTGGGGGTGACAATAAACTAGCATTATGTGAGCAATAATTCACAAGAAGTGCACTGTCTTTCAATACCTATGGACTGTGAACCTCTAATAATATGCATGTATCAAATAAATATTAGTATATGAAAGAGTACAGACAAATATATGTTAATATTTTGTTATTGAGTAGAGATTTGAAATTAACTTGGCTTTGTTTGTTTAATAAATTGTTTCAATAAATTATAAATAATTAATTGAACTGATAATTACCATTTATAAATGATTTTTGAGGAAGAACTTTCTCCTACTGATCATGTGTTCACCACAATGCATATTCATACAACATCCAAAGTGACAGGGTTATGATTGGTTGCCAAAGATCATTTTGTTCTGATGGACAGGGGTATTAAAGCATACTCATTTGACAAAAATAAATCTGCAATATTTATTGCAAGGTTGTGAAGTTACAGATGTATGCAGATTCCTATTTTTGTTTAATGTCCCTATAATGGCTTAAAGGGACATGAAACCCATTTTTTTTCTTTTATGATTCAGAAAGAGCATGCAATTTTAAATAACTTTCCAATTTGCTTCTATTATTTAATTTGCTACATTCTATTGTTATCCTTTTCTGAAAGGTTTATCTAGGTAAGCTCAAGAGCAGTACAGAACCTAGGTTCTAGCTGCTGATTGGTGGTTGCATATATATATATATATATATATATATATATATATATATATATATATATATATATATATATATATATATATATATATCAATTGTCATTAGCTCACCCATGTTTTCAGTTAGAAACCAGTAGTGCATTGCTGCACCTTCAACAAATGATACCAGGAGATTGACACAAATTTGATAATAGTAATTTGGAAAGTCGTTTAAAATTGTTTGTCATTAAATAATTTTTTGGGGTTCATGTCCATTTAAGCAATACAGGCTCTTACTGGTTGCAATGCCATAGCCTATTTTTGAAAGAAAAAAAATCATATGAAGGGGAGCAATATCAGAGGTGGCAAAAGATAAATTATAAAGAAAACATTCATGTGCTAGACCATACATCAATAGCACAATATCCAAGTGGCAATAACGTTGTGCATTTTTAAATTTCACCCATATGATGCTTTTGATTGAAAGCAATGGGGTCCCCTGTGTGTTGTATCATGAAACCAGATTTACTGGCAGTTTAATATGGCAGCAGCTGGCACAGATCAAAGCTTTCAGTTTAAGGAGTGGTATAACGTCATTTATTGCAGTTACTAATATATGAAGGATTTTTATTTTTTTATTTTAAATCATCTTAACATTATATTTTATGTAGTTTGATATTTTATAAAGCATGCAAAATCTCACGCAATTTTGGTAAACGACAAAAATAAATACCAAATAATTCCACAGAAATATGAATTTATCTAACTTCACTAAATAAGAGTCCCTGGAATAAATATTCTATACAGAGCTGTGAGTTGTGAATATAAGGCAAATTCTAAGCACAATGAGTTTACCACAGGCCATTTTGTTTCAAATTAGCCATTCCCTGTGGGTCATTATGATACTTCCTTAAATATTCATAAGCACTGTGTTTCTGCACTTACATGGTTGCAAATTAGAAAAATGCTCTTTCTTGTAAAGATTTTTACTAATCAGAATCTTACAGGCATTTTAATTGAAAGCGAATATAATATGTTTCACGTTTTACTTTTGTAAATGAAGGATTTGGTTTGCATTCCCTTCGATCTGATTTGATCTATACTGGTTACTTTCATGTTAAACTTACTGTACACTAATTTTCATGATACAAAATGAAGGGGTGCATAGAACTTTGAATAAAAAGAATCACATTCCCTAAAGATGAAAAATGAATCTTACTTCCAATGTGCCCTCAGTTGCAGTGAAATTATTTTCAGCATCATCCCCTAGACTTACAGAATGTGTAGATCATATTTATACAGGGAGTGCAGAATTATTAGGCAAGTTGTATTTTTGAGGATTAATTTTATTATTGAACAACAACCATGTTCTCAATGAACTCAAAAAACTAATTAATATCAAAGCTGAATATTTTTGGAAGTAGTTTTTAGTTTGTTTTAAGTTTTAGCTATTTTAGGGGGATATCTGTGTGTGCAGGTGACTATTACTGTGCATAATTATTAGGCAACTTAACAAAAAACAAATATATACCCATTTCAATTATTTATTTTTACCAGTGAAACCAATATAACATCTCAACATTCACAAATATACATTTCTGACATTCAAAAACAAAACAAAAACAAATCAGTGACCAATATAGCCACCTTTCTTTGCAAGGGCACTCAAAAGCCTGCCATCCATGGATTCTGTCAGTGTTTTGATCTGTTCACCATCAACATTGTGTGCAGCAGCAACCACAGCCTCCCAGACACTGTTCAGAGAGGTGTACTGTTTTCCCTCCTTGTAAATCTCCCATTTGATGATGGACCACAAGTTATCAATGGGGTTCAGATCAGGTGAACAAGGAGGCCATGTCATTAGATTTTCTTCTTTTATACCCTTTCTTGCCAGCCACACTGTGGAGTACTTGGACGCGTGTGATGGAGCATTGTCCTGCATGAAAATCATGTTTTTCTTGAAGGATGCAGACTTCTTCCTGTACCACTGCTTGAAGAAGGTGTCTTCCAGAAACTGGCAGTAGGACTGGGAGTTGAGCTTGACTCCATCCTCAACCCGAAAAGGCCCCACAAGCTCATCTTTGATGATACCAGCCCAAACCAGTACTCCACCTCCACCTTGCTGGCGTCTGAGTCGGACTGGAGCTCTCTGCCCTTTACCAATCCAGCCACGGGCCCATCCATCTGGCCCATCAAGACTCACTCTCATTTCATCAGTCCATAAAACCTTAGAAAAATCAGTCTTGAGATATTTCTTGGCCCAGTCTTGACGTTTCAGCTTGTGTGTCTTGTTCAGTGGTGATTGTCTTTCAGCCTTTCTTACCTTGGCCATGTCTCTGAGTATTGCACACCTTGTGCTTTTGGGCACTCCAGTGATGTTGCAGCTCTGAAATATGGCCAAACTGGTGGCAAGTGGCATCTTGGCAGCTGCACGCTTGACTTTTCTCAGTTCATGGGCAGTTATTTTGCGCCTTGGTTTTTCCACACGCTTCTTGCGACCCTGTTGACTATTTTGAATGAAACGCTTGATTGTTCGATGATCACGCTTCAGAACCTTTGCAATTTTAAGAGTGCTGCATCCCTCTGCAAGATATCTCACTATTTTTTACTTTTCTGAGCCTGTCAAGTCCTTCTTTTGACCCATTTTGCCAAAGGAAAGGAAGTTGCCTAATAATTATGCACACCTGATATAGGGTGTTGATGTCATTAGACCACACCCCTTCTCATTACAGAGATGCACATCACCTAATATGCTTAATTGGTAGTAGGCTTTCAAGCCTATACAGCTTGGAGTAAGACAACATGCATAAAGAGGATGATGTGGTCAAAATACTCATTTGCCTAATAATTCTGCACTCCCTGTACTTGAATTGTCTACATGATCAATTGTGTCTAAATGAAAGATCTTTGGTCCAGCAGTTGATTTCTTAATACTGACAAGGAGACCACAAGGCTTCCACATGTCTCTGTAGACAGTAGTGCTAATATTACAATGTGTTAAAGGGACCTAGAAGTCATTAGTATGATGAGACTGTACAATGTAATGCATTAAAGGACCATTAAATACAGTTATATTGCATAGTCAATAAGTGCATAATAAAAAGACAATGCAATAGCACGTTCTCTGAATTTTAAATGAGCAGTAGATTTTTTTCTAGATAAATTAAAAATTGTCTTAAATTTTCTGGCCCCTTGTATCATATGACAGCATTCAGCCAACCACAGACTCGTATATGTATACACTGTGAACTCTTGTACATGCTCAGTAGGAGCTGGTGCAGGAGCAAATTAAGAGCAATCAGGGCCCCCATGGAAAAATTATGGAAGGAACCCCCACTGCTTCACCCATCTCACCGATTATGCTCTAGATTCTAAACTCCAGTGAACACCCCAGGGAACCCACAGTGACAGCCCCCCTCCCCATCTAGGCACAGGGTCTTACACAAGGCATAGGAGCCACATTCTAGGGCAAAGGCCCGGGTCCTCACTTAACTAACTAGTTTCTGATCCTCTGTTGCCCACCCCAGTTCATAATCACTAATACAGATATTAGAGCTGCAGCTGTGCTAGCTAATATTTAAAGGGTGAAGGGAAGGGCTGTAGGCACTGTGTATTTGGTGCCATACTAAAATTTGCCCACCTGCTTGCTGTTGCCCACTCACTCTCAGTCACAACTGATAGTGTAGTTCAGCTGTCACTAATGTGCTAGCTCATTTAACAAGCTTTGACTACGAGCAAAGGCAACACACCTGGAGCCTTAAAGATGCCACTTGTGACCACCTAATGTGCAGGGCCCTGTATCCAGGTCTGATTTGCCTGAATGCTCAACCTGCCCCTGAAAGTGTTACTATAAAAATACTGTGCACAATTTGATAATGGAAGCAAAGTCTCTTAAAACTGCATGTTCTATCTGAATCATGAAAGGTTAATGTTGAATTTAGTGTCTCTTTAAAAAAGGCTACATAGCATTTTTAACATCTTATCTGCACCACTTGCATGTGGTTGGTGCACCCTTTATGACATTGGTTGGCAGGCATTCTCTGTGTGCAGTTCACACAATTAAGCTGTTTTGTAAGCACAGAGATCAGATTTGGTACCACTCACATGCATATGTTGCTAAAAGCATATAAAAAAACAGGGTTATGATGCTACTTTGTAGCAGTTACTGCATAGGAGAATATGTTCCTTAAATTGACACTGAACCCAATTTTTTTCTTTCGGGATTTAGATAGAGCGTGCAATTTTAAGCAACTTTCTAATTTACTCCTATTATCAATTTTTCTTTGTTCTCTTGCTATCTTTATTTGAAAAAGAAAGTCCAGAACCTTGGACAGCACTTGTTTATTGGTGGATGAATGTATCCACCAATCAGCAAGAACAACCCAGGTTGTTCACCAAAAAGGGCCGTCATCTAAATTTACATTCTTGCTTTTCAAATAAAGATACCAAGAGAATGATGAACATTTGCTAATAGGAGTAAATTAGAAAGTTGTTTAAAATTGCATACTCTATTTGAATCACAAAAGAAAAAATTTGGGTTCAGTGTCCCTTTAAAAGTGGGGCTTCCCAAACATGGGCCAGCATCTGGTCCACAAAGTTATTTTGTGTGGTCTTAGAACACCTGTGCAGAAAACAGATATTAGTACTTTATTATGGTAGAAAGCAGTTCCACACTTGGGGCCAGCTTACAAGTGGCGCAGTATTTAATGCTCGCATTCAACTACACTAGAAGTAAGCTTTTTGATCACGTCAGTTAGTGCTCCTATTACAAGTTGAAAGTAAACTTTTTTGATTAGGTGCTAACCCAATGCATAAAAAGCCAAACTAAGAATATTGCGTGTGCGATAATGTATTTCCCCATAGAAGTCAATGGATAAAAAAAGTGAAAAATAAAACCCTACTCATGTGCAAACCTGATTATATATTCTTCAGTTTGCTAACCCAACATGAAAATATGAATAATTTACATTCCAATGTTCTTCACATAGCAGAATATGTTCTATTTATTCATAATAACTTAGTTCTACATATATCTGATGGTATTTTATATATGAGTCAAATAGGGCATGCAATTTCAAACAACTTTCCAATTTACTTTTATCACCAAATTTTTTTTTTCTCTTGGTATTCCTTGTTGCAAGCTCATATGCTAATTTCTAAGCCCTTGAAGGCCATCAGTTATCTCAGTGCATTTTGACAGTTTTTTTACAGCTAGGCAGCGCTAGTTTGTGTTTTATATGGATAACATTGTACTCACTCTCGTGGAGTTACCAAGGAGTCAGCACTGATTGGCTAAAATGCAAGTCTGTCAAAATTAAGGGGGCAGTCTGCAGATGCTTAGATGCAAGGTAATCACAGAGGTAAAAAGTACATTAATATAACTGTGTTGAATATGCAAAACTGGGGAATGGATAATAAATGGATCATCTATTTTTTAAACAATAACATTTCTGGAGTAAACAATCTTTAAACTCTATCGGCTAGATTACGAGTTTTGTGCGGTGCTAACAAGCAGTTTTCCCTCAACGCTCACCTACAGAGAACGCTAGTATTACGTTTTTTTTTTTAAATCCGGCGGAGAGCAAAATTTAGCTCCATATCTCACCTCAATACCAGCGCTGTTTATTGTAGCGGTGAGCTGGATAAACGTGCTCGTGCAAGTTTTCCCCATAGGAATCAATGGGGCAGAGCCAGCTGAAAAAAACCTAACACCTGCAAAAAAGCAGCGTTCAGCTCCTAACGCAGCCCCATTGATTCCTATGGGGAAAATACATTTTATGTCTACACCTAACACCCTAACATGAACCCCGAGTCTAAACAACCCTAATCTTACACTTATTAACCCCTAATCTGCCGTCCCCGCTATCGCTGACACCTACATTATATTATTAAACCCTAATCTGCCGCTCCGGACACCGCCGCCACCTACATTATAGTTATGAACCCCTAATCTGCTGCCCCCAACATCACCGCAACCTACATTATATTTATTAACCCCTAACCTGCGGCCCCCAATGTCGCTGCAACCTAACTACACTTTTTAACCCCTAATCTGCCGCCCACAACGTCGCCGCCACTATATTAAGTTATTAACCCCTAAACCTAAATCTAACTCTAACCCTAACACCCCCCTAACTTAAATCTAATTTAAATAAATCTAAATAAAATTACTATAATTAACTAAATTATTCCTATTTAAAAATAAATACTTACCTATAAAATAAACCCTAAGGTAGCTACATTATAACTAATAGTTACATTGTAGCTCGCTTAGGGTTTATTTTTATTTTACAGGCAAGTTTGTATTTATTTTAACTAGGTACAATAGTTATTAAATAGTTATTAACTATTTAATAGCTACCTAGCTAAAATAAAGAAAAATATACCTGTAAAAAAAATCCTAACCTAAGTTACAATTACACCTAACACTACACTATAATTAAATTAATTACCTAAACTAACTACAATTAAATACAATTTTAAAAAATTATCTAAAGTACGAAAACCCCCCCACTAAATTACAGAAAATAATAAAATAATTACAAGTTTTTTAAACTAATTACACCTACTCTAATCCCCCTAATAAAATAAAAAAGCCCCCCAAAATAATAAAAAGCCCTACCCTACCCTAAATTACAAATATCCCTTAAAAGGGCCTTTTGCAGGGCATTGCCCCAAAGTAATCAGCACTTTTACCTGTAAAAAAAAGTACAATACCCCACAACATTAAAACCCACCACCCACACACCCAACCCTACTCTAAAACCCACCCAATCCCCCCTTAATAAAACCTAACACTAACCCCTTGAAGATCATCCTACCTTGAGAAGTCTTCACCCAGCCGGGCCGAAGTCCTCAACGAAGCCAGGCAAAGTGGTCCTCCAGACGGCAGAAGTCTTCATTGAAGCCGGGAAGAAGAGGTCCTCCAGACAGGCAGAAGTCTTCATCCAGGCGGCATCTTCTATCTTCATCCATCCGGCGCGGAGCGGCTCCATCTTCAAGACATCCGACGTGGAGCATCCTCTTCAAACGAAGTCCAACTGAAGAATGAGGTTCCTTTAAATGACATCATCCAAGATGGCGTCCCTTGAATTCCGATTGGCTGATAGAATTCTATCAGCCAATCGGAATTTAGGTAGAAAAATCCTATTGGCTGATCCACTCAGCCAATAGGATTGAAGTTCAATCCTATTGGCTGATCCAATCAGTCAATAGGATTGAGCTTGCATTCTATTGGTTGATTGGATCAGCCAATAGAATGCGAGCGCAATCCTATTGGCTGATTGCCTCAGCCAATAGGATTTTTTCTACCTTAATTCTGATTGGCTGATAGAATTCTATCAGCCAATCTGAATTCAAGGGACGCCATCTTGGATGATGCCATTTAAAGGAACCTCATTCTTCAGTTGGACTTCGTTTGAAGAGGATGCTCCACGTCGGATGTCTTGAAGATGGAGCTGCTCCGCGCCGGATGGATGAAGATAGAAGATGCCACCTGGATAAAGACTTCTGCCCATTTGGAGGACCTCTTCTTCCCGGCTTCGATGAAGACTTCTGCCTGTCTGGAGGACCACTTCGCCCGGCTT